>NW_013680822.1:2986-5492 GCF_000517525.1 Limulus polyphemus
GTAACTTGGATGTTTATTATCACATGTTGGAAACCTCCAATTGAAGTCTTTGTTAGCTAACTTGGATGTTTATTATCACATGTTGGAAACCTCCAATTGAAGTCTTTGTTAGGTAATTTATTATCACTAATATTCCTGTGAATTAAACTTTGTGGATCATTCAGAATACCAATCTCGTAATTTTGATAGACTACTGATTTTCTGGATTAATTTAAGCAAGGCCTGACATGGCCTGGTGGTTAGGGCACTCGACTCGCATTCTGCAGGTCGTGGGTTCGAATCCCGTCACCTAACATGCTCATCCCTTCAGCCGGTGTAGGCACTATAATATGATGGTTAATCCCATTGTTCTTTGATAAAAAAAGTAGCCCAACAGATGGTGGTGTTGACTAGCTGCCTTCCCACTAGTTTATCACTGTTAAATTAGGGACTGCTAGAGCAGATAGCCCTTCAGTAGTTTTGTGCGAAAATCCTCAAAAATAAAATAATAGTTTAAGAAATTTATTAGTTATTATTTAAAGTAAACATTCCCTGATTTTTTTCAAAGTAACAATTTCGTTCGATCGTTCGGTTAATAAGAAAAATATCAAAGTAACATTTATTAAAATTATTCGGGATTCCAGTACATTTTAGTTACTTATTGTACGCGATCCCAAGAAAAATGAACTATTTTAGGCTATTTGGAGTAACCATACTATTTAGGCACATGCAATGTAAATAACCATCATTTATGTCTAATTTAAAGTAATAATAATTTCAATTACTTAGACCACTAATTCCTCGTAGTGTTTCTCCAAATTAATTTGAGTTTAATGAACTGAATTCCTATTTACCACCGGCTCAAGAGGATGATCTACTTTGATATACAATAATAATAACTTGTAAATGTTTGAAACATTATTGGTCTAGAAAAGCGCGGTCTGAATGGTGAGGGCTAATCACCGCGAATCAGGTGTCACGGGTCTTCTTTGTAAACACAGAACTTTCATTATCTGGTCTTTCTCTTTCTACCACATACCTGTTTAAGTACATTTATCTTGAGTTTCTCTGTTTAGGACCAGGCTGGTTCCCTGTCACCTGGTAAAGACATGGATTTATATATTCGGCATATTCTCGAGGCATGCAAGGACTTGAAGAAGCAAGTAAGCTAAATTTATGTGGCTTTTTCTCCTCCCCAGTGTGATCTGTCTAACATGCTGTGTTGAATTTACATTGTAATTACTGTACTCAATAGACCTTTGTCTGAGTTACTGATAACGTAATGTTTTTCTTTCATTAAATTAAAGAGATTTTGTGCGCGTTATCTGCATCACTAAACCTAACAAATAGTGTGACTGAAGAATTTGGTTACCAAAAATCTAGTTAGCCAGAAGGCTTATAACGCTAAAAAGTGGGTTTCGATACCCGTGGTGAGCACAACACAGATAGCTCATTGTTTTGCTATGTACTTAACAACAAACAAACGTAGAAACAAAATCTGGTTTAAACCAAAATATATTGCCCCACGTATAACCTTACACAATAAACCAACCACATAATATCAACGAAGACTTTGGGTAACAAAATCTGGTTTAAACCAAAGTATATTGCTCCGTGTATAACGCCACACAAGTAAATCAACCACATAATGTCAATAAAGACTTTGGGTAACAAAATCTGGTTTAAACCAAAGTATATTGCTCCATGTATAACCCCACACAAGTAAACCAACAACATAATGTCAATGAAGACTTATTGACATCATCGGGTTTAAACCAAAGTATATTGCTCCATGCAAAATCTGGTTTAAACCAAAATATATTGCCCCACGTATAACCTTACACAATAAACCAACCACATAATATCAACGAAGACTTTGGGTAACAAAATCTGGTTTAAACCAAAGTATATTGCTCCGTGTATAACGCCACACAAGTAAATCAACCACATAATGTCAATAAAGACTTTGGGTAACAAAATCTGGTTTAAACCAAAGTATATTGCTCCATGTATAACCCCACACAAGTAAACCAACCACATAATGTCATTGAAGACTTATTGACATCATCGGGTTTAAACCAAAGTATATTGCTCCATGTATAACCTCACACAAGTAAAACAACCACATAATGTCAATGAAGACTTATTGACATCATCGGGTTTAAACCAAAGTATATTGCTCCATGTATAACCTTACACAAATAAACCAACCACATAATATCAACGAAGACTTTGGGTAACAAAATCTGGTTTAAACCAAAGTATATTGCTCCAAGTATAACCCCACACAAGTAAACCAACAACATAATGTCAATGAAGACTTATTGACATCATCGGGTTTAAACCAAAGTATATTGCTCCATGTATAACCTTACACAAATAAACCAACCATATAATGTCAATGAAGACTTATTGACATCATCGGGTTTAAACCAAAGTATATTGCTCCATGTATAGCCTTACACAAACAAACCAACCACACAATGTCAATGAAGACTTTGGTTAACAAAATCTGGTTTAAACCAAA
>NW_013680823.1:0-2960 GCF_000517525.1 Limulus polyphemus
ATCTGAACTTAACTGTGTGTGTGTGTGTGGGGGATTCATAAAGTCAGTATAACGATGGCCTTAAAAGTAAGAATACTAAAATTGGGAATTTATAAGCAGTGATTTAATATTACATTCTTTGTCTAAAGCGGAAGGAGTGTGAGATAGCGTATTCTTTTGTTATTTTGTTATGGATTTCTTTACCGTTCGCTTATTCATTCTATCGTTTAGTTAACCTCTGGATTTTTATTTGCACTTCAACGCTAACTCACCTTCTAGCTAATCGCACCAATTTTTAATTTACATGAATTATTAGACTGACATCAGTTTCCCCTATCGGTGACGTACAGATATTGATATTGGTAAAGAGTATGTATGCCGTTTGTTATTTAATTATTGCACATTAACCGGTCTTAGAACTGTAACATCGTTAACCTGTACTAGAACCGAAAGATAAAGTCGAATATATAAGAAAATGGTTTCATCCTTGAACTGTATCCGTATTTAAAGTGTAAAGGAAGTCAGTATAACGTTACAAATAAGGACTTAATTTTAAACTGATTAATGTAATGACTTCTTCTAAAGGGGAAGAGTGTGAAGTAGAAAGTTTCATTTTATTTAGTTTTGGATTTGTTTATTTATTATTCATTCTATCATCATTTAGTTAATCTGTGAATTTTTATTTTACATTTTAGTTATTCACATCAATTTTAAATTTGAATTATGAGACCGACACCAGTTTCTTATAGCGGTGACTTATAGATGTTAATGTTGGTAATGAATACACAAATAATGACTTCATTATTTCAAATCTATTGATCTAATTAATTATAGTAACTTTGCTGGTCTTTGGACTTAGCTTCTCGTAACCTGAATCATAGCAGAAGGTAGAAAAGCTGAAGATCGGAGAACACTACGCTTTTTCTTTGTAAGGTATATGTACTTAAACTGGGCTGGATTCATGGTGTCAGTATAATGAGATCATTAATAGTAAGGGTACTAAAATTGGGAGTTTATAAGCAGTGATTAATGTGATCACGTCGGTTTTCGAACGGGGAAGGAATACGAGGTAGCAAATTCTATTTTTATTTCGTTATGGTTTTGTTTTATGTTCACTTTTTATTCTTTCTATTGTTTAGTTAACCTGTAACATTTGTTTTACATTTAAACGCTACTTCGCATTCTAATCAGTTACGTCATTTAAAGTTTCTAAAAGTTATGAGACTGACACCAGTTTCCATTACCGGTGACTTGCAGATATTAAAGTTGTAAAATTTTTAATTAAATGTTTTTAATTTTTTGAATAAAGACTTTATCAGGAGTTTAAATGACTTTAATCACGTGAGATAGCGATGAAGTGTTTTTGTTATTATTCGATGTTTTATACACGTTTTTCTTCCGTTCCTTTTTCTATTTATTTATATAAATATTAAACTGTTATTAATGGCATATTGTTCTTTCGTGTTAGTGGAAAGTTCTGGTCACTGGCTCATTCATACACTGTATGCAGGCTATTTCATAGTTTACGAGGAGTCAAAGAAGGACTTTTTAGAAACAAAATATCCAACATTACCTATAACCGTAGATGAACGAACAGATCTACCTAGAAATATTATACAGAAGGCAATATCCAACTTTGAAAAACATCGGAAGCTACAGCGAGAAGCTTGTACCCGTTAGTCTCTTTCGGACAAAATTAAAAGTAGGTAACTCGCTACTGTCGTTAAGAATACATTAAATATGTTCTATAGTGAATCTTATTGAACTTTATTCTAAGATTTTCTATTCCAAGTTACTACTTGTGTTACTCCATTTTTATATAAAGGGAAACTGGTGTCAGTCTGATAACTCTTAGAATCTAAAAGTAAATGCGATTAGCTAGGAAGTGAGTTAGCGTTTAAGTGTAAACTGAAAATTGACAGATAAACTAAACGATAGAAAGAATAAGTTAACTAAACAAAACCATAACAAAATAAAATAGTTTGCTACCTCACACTCCTTTCGAAAACCGAAGTGATTACATTAATCACTACTAAATTCCTAATTTTAGTATCCTTACTTTTAACGGCCTCATTACACTGACATCATGAATCATTTACAGTTTCAGTACAGATACCTTACAAAGAGAAATAATTCATGTTCATGAATCTTCATCTTCTCTACTTTCCTGCTTTGGTTCACTTCACAGGAAGTGCTCGAGTTCAAAGACCATTTAGTTTAAGTAGAGGACATAGATGACTTATCAGTATGTTACGTCGAAGTACGAAAAGTGGACACATCAGAATAAGTCCTTTATTTCGATGGCGGGGAGGGCGCAATCTGAAAGCCTTCTTGCGCCATTGAAATTTTCTGCAACGGCATAGGACGATGAGCATTTCCTCTGGTGTCGAAAAAATTCACTGGAAAAATTCATTTTAGAAATTGTCCTGTTAACACGATATAACCTAAAAATATCTGTGACGTACATATATTTAACATTGGTAAATAGTATGTAAATAATAACATGAATTAATCTGTTCTAACTAGTCACTTAATTATTGCAGCTCAGCTTGTATTTGGACTCTAGGATTTTCCGTAACCATAGCAGAAAGGTAGACAATATGAAGAAGGAAGAATTTGAACGAATTTTCTTTGTAAGATATATGTATTTAAAGCGGGCAGGATTCATGATGTCAGTATAACGAGGTCGTTAAAAGTAAGGATACGAAAATTGGGAATTTAGTGATTTAATGAAATCACTTTTTCGAAAGAGCAAGGAATGTGAGATAGCAAATTCTATTTTTATTTCGTTATGGTTTTGTTTTCAGTTCATTTATTATTCTTTTTATCGTTTAGTTAACCTGTGAAATTTGTTTTAAGTTCAAACGCTACCTCACATTCTATTTAATTATAACATTTTTAAGTTTGTAACAGTTATAAGACTAACATCAATTTTCCATATTGGTGACTCGTAAATAATGTATCTTGAATATAAACCCTTT
>NW_013680823.1:2989-4596 GCF_000517525.1 Limulus polyphemus
TCTATTTAATTATAACATTTTTAAGTTTGTAAGAGTTATGAGACTGACATCAGTTTTCCTTATCGGTGACTTTATTTATGTTGCAAATAAATGTTTCAAATAAACTGTCATGAGCTTCATTAACTTGGCGCACCAAAGATGGTGGAAAAGTGTTGTTTTTCGATATTTTAAGTTTTATACATAGTTTTTAGAAAAACGTACAGAAGAAAAAAAAATGTTTTGTGTATAGAAATATTAATCCCGATATTGATGGTATACTCTTGTGTTAGTAGGAAACAATGTAAACTGTTTGATAGTTTAAGGGATCAAAGAAGGACTTGAAAACAACTAACAAAATACCCAACCGTTGATGAAAGAACAGAACCATTTAGAGATGTTTTACAGAGAGCAATATCCAACATTGAAAAGTAAGTCTCTCTTGTCACAATTAAAAATAGTTACCTTACTACTCCTATTATTAAGAATAATATATAACTTTCTGCATTAAATACCTTCACTCAAACTTATTCTAATACGTAAAACTTTAGAAATTACTACTTCTTTAGAAGTTTTCATATAAATTAAAAAGATTACCTTATGGTAATCAAAATATGGTTTTACATGTCTAAACTAAATATGTACACTTTCTCCATTGGACATTAATTTCGATACCTGAATAAATGCTGATCATTCTAGGCAGCTGGAGAAAATGAATGCGAACAGAAAGATTAGATATTTTTCCACAACCCAGAAGACTTTGTTCTTGTGTCTCCACCTCTCATCCTTTGTATCCAGTTGATAACTTCCGTGTCTTCTGCTCAACGTAGTTGGTCTTCGAACTCAAAGTTCTTGAAAGGTGAACCAGAATACGAAGCTAGAGAAGATCAATTTGAATATTCAAGAACATGAAAGATTTTTCCTTGTAAAGTATCTGTACTGAAACACTAAAGGATTTATGATGTCAGTGTAAAAAAATACAAAAATTGGAAATTTTGATTTATTAATAATATCAACGTGGCTTTTCAAAGTGGAAGGAGTGTGAGATAGCAAATTCTATTTTTATTTCGTTATGGTTTTGTTTACACTTACTTTATTATTCCTTCTATCGTTTAGTTGAACTGTACAATTTTATTTTACATTTAAACGCTAACTCACCTTCCAGTCAATAGAAATTTTTATTTAAAATAAATTGAGACTGACACCAGTTTCCCTTATCGCTGACGTACAGATACTAATGTTGATATAGAGTTTGTATATGGCTTGTAACCTCATGAGTAGTTACGATAGCATTATGAATAAGGGTGTGTGACGTTTATACAAGTACGATGATTAATTATATGTAAATTAATGTTTAACGATGAATTAATTAATTAATGAGATGTAACATTCAATGTGCTCGACGTATAACAGTAAGTGAAAATTTCAGACAGGGTTAGTCTACAAAAATTTGCAAAATATAGCTGTAGTCTGAATCATTATAAAATATATTTTTGCACCAAAATAAGCTGAACGTTCAATACATTTCAAATTTAAATTACTTGAACAAGAATGTGTTTTTGTATGTTACTCAACAGTCTGTACAAAAACTAATATATTTATTATTTATCTTTAAATAAGGATACAGAAAG
>NW_013680824.1:0-1087 GCF_000517525.1 Limulus polyphemus
TCAATATCTAATTAACCTTTGTTAATTAATATTAATTAATCTGCATGTAATAATCATGTAATCGAAGCCCTTGACGCAAGCAGATGTTTTTTCAAGAAATGAGGATGTTCTGTTTTTAACTATAAGCTATCATACAGTGGCACATTGATATGTTTGCAGACTTACAATGCTAGAAATCATGTTTCCATACACGTGGTGAGGAGATCACAAATAGCCCATTGTGTAGCTTTATGCTTAATCTCAAACAAACTGTTATATAGGTTCAGTTCGCATGTGACTTTATCTATGGGTATCAATGAAATATATTATATTTTTATTAATATATCATTTATAACGATTTAATTGTTATTGTCTTAACAAATTCCAAGAATAGTATGTTATAACAATTAATTGCTAAATAATTTTCAAGTCAGAAGATATTTTCCCCAGAAATCAGTCTGTATTATGGAAACTATACTCCTACTTTTTATGAGTAGGATCAGTAATAATATCCAGGTGCACACCCTCAGAGCCCACTTAGTATGTGTGCAAAATTTCTAAGTTCTCTCCTCTTTGAGTTATGGTGGTCACAAACACAGACACACAGACATACCCTTTTACTATTAAAGAAATAATTCACATTAGAATTAGAAATGCATCGTTTTCTATGTGGTTCCTTATATTACAAATATAAATCACATAGAGACAGACAGACAGACACTAAGGTGCGCGCGAACGCGTTGTGCGCCTGGGTATCATTACTTATCCACTTATCTAAAGAAGTGGTTCCTTATATTACACAGAGAAATCACAGACAGACACGCACGTGTGTGCGTGCGTGCGTGTTTGTGTATATGTAACTGCCATACCTTCAAGAAGAAATAATCTAGAAACATAACATTTTGCACCCATACTAAGTGGACACCGAAGGTCTGCATCTGGATATTATTAGCTATCTTTTTAATGAGGCAATGTTGCGAAAATCCACATAGAAAAGAAGTGGTTCCTTATATTACAACTTCTAATATATAGAAAAGCCAGTGTGTTTTAGTAACAATGCATTCCAACAATGGTTTTTATATCATGTTGCTTAGCAATAAAGTCTAAC
>NW_013680824.1:1108-4587 GCF_000517525.1 Limulus polyphemus
CAAATAAGTAATAATATTTGTTGTTTTCTTAAGTTAGAGCTACTTAAGTAAATAGGTTTGTTTTATTATTTGTCTTTTACTATTAAGTTTAAGCTCGGAGGACAAGATAGAAGTAAATTTATCTTTATAAACAGACATATCCCATAAATGAGCAACAAAAGTAATAGGGTTATACTTTTATGCTAAATTGGGTTCAGAATACACATAGTCATCTATAATAATAAAAGGGCGTGTCTGTGTGTGACTACCATAACTCCAAGAGGAAATATTCTAGAAACTTGAAATTTTGTACACATATTAAATATACCATGAGGATGCAGACCTGGGTATTATTACTTATTCACGTGCGTGCGTATCTTTCTAATGAGGCAAGCTAGCGAAAAACCACAAAGAAAAAAATCGTGACTGCGATAGCTCCAACGCGAAAGAGCCTGGACACCTGAAACTTTGCACCCATACTAAGTGGACCCGGATGGTATGCACCTGGGTATTATTACTTGACCAGGTGCGTGTGCGCAAGATGGCATATCAACATATCTCCGATAACATACAAGCTAGAAATTAAAAGGACGATATTTCAACCGCTGTTTTTTGTAATACCGAAGGAATAGAATGTCAAGTTCCGATGCTAATCTTGATCTCATTGGAACTCAATCAATTTTATCATACATAATGTTGTTTAACAAGAAATAAAATTCATTTGTGACGTATTACAACAGTTGCTGGAAGCATACTTGATAAACACTGTTATATTATTTTTATTCCGATATAAGTGATTCAGTGTTAGTTACATTATTTCTTCAAAAGGAATATTAATTTACAGAGATTGAAGATCAAAACTTGCATATAAATACTATTATCACGCATTTATTTAAATAAATAGTCACTTAATTCATGATTATGTGTATCCTCTTTACATACTTTTTGATAACCACACAATGTACCTGAGTGACAGTCTTGTGATGTTGTACTAAAATATTCTTCTTGTGTTATTGAAACATAAAATTTGTGTTAATAACTTTTCAGTAAGAAGGATTAATTAAGCTACAATCTGGAATTGTTTGGATGCCCCAAAGTTAACCAACTTCCAAAATCGACACCAAAATGTCTGTTTTATATTAACAATTATTATCACTGTAGTGTGAAGAAAGTTGATGTTATATCTAAATGGATGTAGAAATAAACAGTTTTTATACGTTGTACTCACAATCTCTTTTCATTTATTCATCATGACACTTAGAATTAAACAACTTCAAGAGTTGCTATGTGCATCACCTGAAACTACACGTAAACGGACTAAAGGAATAATAACCGGAGCTAAAAATTAATTTATCATGAGTATTCATGAATTTGCTTTAAACGTTGTAAAGGATAACGTTCCGATGACAAACATACAAAAGCAGAAACTTAGACGATACAGGTCATTATTGAGAGAGTTGGCTGTCAAGAACACATCAGTTAAACAGTAAAGAAACTTGCTAATACAGAAAGGATGGTTTTTACCATTACTTTAGCACCAATACTTTCATTATTTGGTAGTTTGACAGGACAGGCTATTGGTAAAGCTGCTGGAATTTAAAAATAGGGTAAAACGAATGGTTCTTGTTACTGAAGAACTGGTACATTATCTTTATCAATCCAAAGTTTATGAAAGACCTGTACATAAAGTATTGAACTCTATAGATAATGATATAAATTCAATCATACGAAATGATACATTACACATATATGATAAAGCAAAGATGATAAACCAACTGCAACCGACATCGGATCTTTCATTGACAAGCCATGGAACCCCTTTAAAATTAAGATGGAATCGCCGACTCATGATATCTTGAGCCATCTAAGAATTAATATCGTTTGTTGTAAAGGGCATATTATTAATACGGTTAGAGACAAAGCGGATGGTAAAAATTTATATAAAAATAAAACCTAACAATCTATCTATTATAACCTTACACATCTTGCTAGTTTTGGTGGAGTACAGCCTTTATTTAGATGGCAGGTAAATCCGTAATTCTAAGTCATGTTAAAGACTGGTTAAGACGACAGGACACATACACTCTACTTAAACCAGTAAGATATAAGTTTCGAGAAACCGAGTTATCGGTTCAGGGATCGATGAACAATGGTCGTGGATCTCTCTAAACTAAGTCAATATAAGAATCAGTTTAAGTATTTACTAACGTGTATTGACGTGTTTTCTAAATATGCATGGGTTGTTCCACTCAAGGATAAGAAAGGTGCAACACTTATAAAATCTTTGAAACAATTTTTAAAACAGGGTCGAAAACCTTGTAAACTTCAAACTGATGCTGGAACAGAGTTTACTAATCGTCTCTTTCAAAGTTATCTCAAGGAACAAGACATTCACCTCTTTACTACACATAACGAAACAAAAGTGTATATAGTAGAAAGTTTTAATCGCACTATTAAAACTAAAATGTGGCACCACTTTATTCATCATGGAACTTATAAACATATCACTGTATTGAAACATCTGGTCAATGGCTATAATCAATCGTATCATCGCAGTATTAAAATGAGACCAATAGATGTTAATCACTCTAATCAGTCTGTGGTGTGGAAAACACTTTACAAAGTAAAATTTCAGTTCAATGTAGGTGATCAAGTACATATTAATAAATTGAAGCGTCAATTTAAGAAAGGTTACATGCCTGGATCAACAGATAAAAATTTACGATTTACCAAATAATAAAGAGAAATCCACCAGTTTATAAACTGCAAGACTATCTCTGAGAAAAACTGAATGGAACATTTTACGAATCTGAACTACTAACTTATAAAGTCGCTTGATGACGTCTATGCTGTTGAAGAAATATTACGTGAACGTGGAAGTGGTAAAAACAAACAATATTTTGTAAAATGGAAAGGATATCCTGATAAATTTAATAGTTGGATCCCTCAAACAGATCTGAATCATCTGCCATCGTAAAAAAAAATATGTTTTACTCTATTTCTCGTTATTCGACATGTGACGTTACCTAGTAACAGTTCTATGAATTATTTTGTTACTAATACTCTGGCACACTATATCACTTATCTTCTGAGATCTATCAATCTTGAAGGTTCGTGGGAAATTACCCTGGTCGAGTTACACAATCCATATAGCTGGTATAACGTGCCTGACACTACAGGGTGGTTATTACACTTTCAGGCTCTCACTCTGCGACAATACTAAATTGTATTAGAATAACGTGCCTGACAGTACAGGGTGGTTATTACACTTTCAGGCTCTCACTCTGCGACAATACTAAATTGTGTTAGACCAGGTCATTACAGAGAACCTAAACAGTTAATTAGAATCTTACACCAAATAGAAGATACACTTCCTAAACCCGACAATGAACTTGTGTTTACTTATGATTCGTTCACCCGAAAAGTAAGCGTGAACATAAATGACGAAACCTCTATAACACTCGATTCTGTATTATCATTAATACTTGAATTTGATAATA
>NW_013680825.1:0-3307 GCF_000517525.1 Limulus polyphemus
AGAATACATTCAATTTCCAAACTTTTACGGTGTGTGTTTATTCAGTTTTAATTTTCTTGTGAATTGTATTACAACTTTTACTCATTTGTGTGCTAGAATGTGGCTCTGCGGTTCCAAATTCACGTCCCATTACCGAAAAATAAATCTTGCTCCGTACTTTGGGGCAGGGTTACAAAGTTGACCTTCAAATCCCATTATTCGGTCAAACAATTGTACCCAAAGAGATGACAGTGTATGCTGTTGATTCACTGCCTTCCCTGTAGTGTATCAGCTTAAAATTAGGAATGACTAATGCAGAAAGATCCTGATTAGCTTTGCGCAAATATCTTAAAATACAAAACAAACAATTAAACAAATTTTATTTTTCTTATTTAACCTAAATTACTGTTTGTTTAAGTGCAAAGTTGCACAGTCCCACGGCTTCACTATCACATGATAATAACATAAGTTTTGTTATTCTATACTTAATTTAGTCATATTAGCCTATATATATAACTTATTTGGTATTTGTTAACCTCTTTATTTTTCATAATTGTGTAACACGTTTCTAGAACCTTCTATTATTCTTTAACCATTGCCTGTTTGTTTGTTCACATGAACAATACCTTATGTTAAACGGCCATGGTTCAGACATAGCAGACCAGGGGGAAGGAATAACCAGTAAACATGAAACGATAATTCTTAACCGAATAGCAGAATTGACTGTCACTATTATAACATATACACAACTGAATGTGCGAAACATAACATGCGTTTCAAACATAAGACTACAGATTATTTTAATTTTGATATGCTAACTACCATATGCCACTCACGGATCCATAATAGTAACTTATAGTCACATCTTGTTAATGATCATAATAGCAGAATGATACACCTGTCACAAGAGAAAAATTCACTATTATTATTTATAGAAAGGTAAAACAAAATCAGAAGAAAAAGTTTAGTCAAAAATTATTTCTTGAGCTACTTTAATTTAATAAGTAAATTAAAATTCTAAACTTCCTAGGTTAGACAAAGATACTGTTTGGTTATTAAGAATGGATTTTAATACCGAGCTGTTTTAATGATCGTTTTTCGACCACAATTTTAGACACACTTAAGTATAGGTCAGTGCAATCAGGCAATTATGAACATCTTAGTTAATTGTACTCTTAAGAGATTAGTTTCATATTTTATTTTTGTTTCTAGAAAATTTTGAAGTAGGAATATTATGAAATTATTTCGTATGTATTTTGATGTCTTCTATTTTTAAATGACTTGTAACAAACGATGAATGCTGAAAAGTTCAAAGATCAGAGTTTGACTTGTACTACATCGAGTTCGTATTTTATTTTACATAAAGTAGGTCACAGCATATATGTTATTTAAATTCTGACAGTTATTGGTCACACGTTTATCAAGCAGATAATCCAGACTTTAAATACATTTGTTGTTTTCTGGTTTAATATTTTTAAACTTACCCGATGGAGCTCCAATTTGTAGCTATCCAAACGGTTCTAATACAAATACATTTGTTGTTTTCTGATTTAATATTTCTAAACTTACCAGATGGAGCTCCAATTTGGAGCTATCCAAACGGTTCTAATACAAATACATTTGTTGTTTTCTGATTTAATATTTCTAAACTTACCAGATGGAGCTCCAATTTGGAGCTATCCAAACGGTTCTAATACAAATACATTTGTTGTTTTCTGATTTAATATTTCTAAACTTACCAGATGGAGCTCCAATTTGGAGCTATCCAAACGGTTCTAATTTCTATGCTTCTGTATGCGATAGGTTAAATTGTATTGTGAACAGGCTTGTTTACTTACATTCTAGTTTGTCTGCCTTGATTATTAAAACATTATAAATGTCTCTTGTTACAAAGCAGGATATAAAACTGATTACCTTAAACCACTTTTAATTATTGATTAAAATACTTCCTTCGATAAGGTAATTTTTGTACAATTATTCAGAAGTTTTCGTGTACAATCTGGCACGTCCCACGGTGGGTCAGTGGTAAATCTCCGGACTTACAACACTGAAATCCGAGGTTCGGTTCCCCTTGGTGTACAGAGTGCATTGTGTAGCTTTGTAGTAAAAATATCAACCAACTAAATCCGGGACATTAGAAAATAAAGGAGGACTGACAAGATCAGTTACTATATGTTAATATTAGGGTTTGTATTAAAGAAGTATTTCAATGAAATGTATAGAAGTATGAACAATTTTAACACCAATTTCAGGCTAATTAATTATCAACAGAAATAAAACGGCTGACATTTACTTTTTGTGCAGTGAGGTAGTTGTTATGTATAGAAAAGATTTATGCATATGCACATATTTTAGCATGTTTCACCACTCTGCCTATAATATAATTTCAAGTTGAATTTTATTTCTATTTTAATTCAATATTTGACCTTTTACAGTATCATGTTTGAGAAATAAAGGAATGTACAACTGAAAAAAAAGTAAAAGAGCGCCAGAATTTCCTCATTGTTTATCATTATGCCAAAACCAATGTTTTGAGTGTTCCAACCAGCGTTTAACTGAAAATCATTTTCACACAATACTGCATGACATATCAAAATTGATTTTTTGTTCTGACTGGAATTAAATGCCCTGCTTTGTGTGGGAGAATATTGTCACAATACTTATTAAGCCATTTGATATGCATTCTGGGAGCTGTATTTCAAACAGGAGAACGTGTCTCTCTGCTTTCATTGCTTCAAGACACCCTTACCCAAAGAAATATAGTAATCCGACTAGCTGAAGCTGAAGAGAAAAATGATAACCGCAAAAAGAATGTCATACGAAAGTTCATAAACGTAACTTATTTATTTAACATTTCATATTTTAGTGCACACTTCAAGATTCAGATGTTTGTTTTCTTCTTTTCTGTTAACCCCGTACATAAGATAATGATGCTCGATGAGTGCCTCGGGGTTCTTTTCTATGAGTGAATATACAAACGGCACTCAGTTTTCATGTACTCGTTGAATCGAAATATAGTTTTTAAGTAATCGTATAAATTCGGTTTCTATGTTAATTTCCATTGGCACTATCCATTAGTCGTCTTTGTGTTTAACAACAAACTATCCCAACGTTTATTTGTTTGTTTGTAGTTTAGGCACAAAGCTACACAATAGGTTATCTGTGCTCTGCCAACCACGGGTATCGAAACCCGGTTTCTAGCGTCGTAAGTCCGCAGACTTACCCAACGTTTAAGAAATCCTAATCCCTGCTCTATAACTTTTGATTAATTTCTTCTTAAATCTGAAAAATATGCACATCATTATAAAAACACCTGACTTTTAAAGGA
>NW_013680825.1:4143-5401 GCF_000517525.1 Limulus polyphemus
TGTGACACGTATGCCTTTTCTAGTAACTAACAATCTTAGAGCTGAAATTGTGTTTATTTTACAGTTGAAAACATTTTTTCGTGAGATCTTTTATGGGAGAAAGTTTGCAATTGACAACATTTTGTTAAAATAATAACGCGTTGGACACAAGTTTTTATTCATAATAGTATAGCAAGAAAAGAGGAGTAATTGGGAGTGCAATAAAACAGCTGAATAAGACACCATAAAAGAGTGTCGTAATGTTTAAACTAATTTATATTACCATGTGCGTTGTCTATGATTACTTAGTATTTATAAATGTTTTACTAATAATTACAAGCTTTTCTTCCTTAAGAAAAAAAAACGTTTTTAAGATGCTTTGTGAATACTAAAAATTGAGATAAATAGTGACAAATGTGAAAAAAAGTATTAGTTTAAGACTGACTGAACGATTTTATATTTGTGCTGAAGACTTAACGGATTATAGAACTAAATGCTGTCATGCTTAGTGTTTTTTATAAATGCGTAATTTATGTCACTATTTAATTAGCTCTTTGCTCTTATGAATTCAAACTGTCAAGGAATGTTGTTCATGACACAGTAAATCATGCAAATTTGTTTATTTCAGAATTTCGCGCAAATTTATACGAGAGCTATTTGATCATCTCCGTCCCTAATAGCACGTGTGTTTTTGGTGTTAAATTGTGTTTATAGCTGTGTTTATCTTTTGTTTGTTGTTTATAAATTAGAGCAATCAAATACATCATGTTATTATACCCAATCACAATATTAATCAGAAACAATACCATCAGCTATGAAAGGAGCTTATATTTCCCCACCCCCGTAATTAATTAGCAATTAAACAAACTAATATGTTGAACCGTATTGTACTGCGTGAGTGGTTGGCGTTTGAACAATTTCAACTAATTATTAGTATTGGTTTTTAGTTCTGGTCGACGTAGGTAGCTTGTTTTTATCTGAAATTAATATTAATTCATCTATATTCCAATCATGTTGTACAGTAGTGTACCTCATTAAAGTATTTCATATATAGGATGTATCTTTGAGCGTAGTAACTAGTATAATTTTGAGGTCAAGAACCTCTAATGCAAATTTAAAATCCTTGGAAAGGCAGATATTCACAAAGCTATAAAAATTTTCAGATGGGAGAAAAGTTGCCTGCTTTTAAGGGAAGGTCTTTTCCATAAAAAAAGCATGTATTTCCCGACAAAAGAAGGCAATAAATTATTAACCTACGGACCTTCAGAATAACTAGAAT
>NW_013680826.1:0-1143 GCF_000517525.1 Limulus polyphemus
TGCTCTGTTAAACACAACGCTACACAATAAGCTATCTCTGCTCTGTTAAACACAAAGCTACATAACAAGCTATCTCTGCTCTGTTAAACACAAAGCTACACAACAAGCTATCTCTGCTCTGTCAGGTGTATCAAATCCTGATTTTTAGTAAAAACTATTTTGGTTTAGCACTCATTTCAGATGTCCTTATTAATCGTGTCTATATCTAAGCATTTCTAGTCACAGTGAAAACACAGACACCCAATTACCTGATTCCAGGAATGAGACTTTAAACTTCTTAAAAGTACATTTACAAGTATTATTAAACAAGGCTTCTGCATATACATTTACAGCCGTTTGTCATAAATCAGGCCTAACAACTATGCATATACATTTACAGCCATTTGTCATAAATCAGGCCTAACAACTAAGGCACACACTTAATGAATAAAAAGATCTGTTAACACAGCAAGATAGGACTAAATATTCACTATTTAAGACAAAAAATATATATTTCTAAAGGTAAAATTTTGCTTTTAAAATATTTTCTTAGAGAGACACTTGTTGAGTTGGTTAACAAATATTAAGAAGTTTAACCATAATAAAATACATCTTTCATTATAAAATAAAAAATAAGCAAATAATCACCTGACAAGAATGATGCAACTGTTTCAGAATTTTTGCCAACTTCACATACTCGCTTCTGTCAAAGTACAATTTCCCTAATTTTGTGTTAGTTTTGAACCACAACCTGTCATTTTTGGCATCTTTCAAAGCTTCTAATGTTGTTTCATAAAATTCTTGAAGAAGTTCCATCTGCAAGAAAAATTATAAACTACAAACACTGCCTTAAAGAACTGACTTCAGGCAGTTACATAAACTCACGAATATTACGAATGGAACATTCTTTAATGGACTGCAACTGCCTGTAGAAAGGACATAAACACACGAATATTACCTACGGAACATAAACTACAAACACTGCCTTAAAGAACTGACTTCAGGCAGTTACATAAACACACGAATATTACCTACGGAACATAAACTACAAACACTGCCTTAAAGAACTGACTTCAGGCAGTTACATAAACACACGAATATTACCTACGGAACATAAACTACAAACACTGCCTTAAAGAACTGACTTCAGGCAGTTACATAAAC
>NW_013680826.1:1861-3221 GCF_000517525.1 Limulus polyphemus
CACACAAATATTACCTATGGAACATTCTTTAATGGACTGCAACTGCCTGTAGAAAGGACATAAACACACAAATATTACCTATGGAACATTCTTTAATGGACTGCAACTGCCTGTAGAAAGGACATAAACACATGAATATTACCTACGGAACATTCTTTAATGGACTGCAACTGCCTGTAGAAAGGACATAAACACACGAATATTACCTACGGAACATTCTTTAATGGACTGCAACTGCCTGTAGAAAGGACATAAACACACAAATATTACCTACGGAACATTCTTTAATGGACTGCAACTGCCTGTAGAAAGGACATAAACACACAAATATTACCTACGGAACATTATTTAATGGACTGCAACTGCCTGTAGAAAGGACATAAACACACAAATATTACCTATGGAACATTCTTTAATGGACTGCAACTGCCTGTAGAATAGAAAGAAGATAATGTTTCTGTCCATTAATAATATTTCTATACAGACCAACATGGCTTTTAGGTTTTTTTTTTAAATTGATAATATTATGGGCTCACATAAGGCTTTCTTCTAATCTGGTATGATGTCTCCGGATCAAAAACTGCCAGGCAGTTACTGTCCACATATAATGTTTCTGTATAAACTACAAATGTATGTTTGAATAAAATTCAATGCAACTGAACTCTACATCTCCATAAGAAAATGAACAATGAAAAAAATTTACCTTTGCGAACACCTTGTTAACATAATACAGCCTAGTATAACCTTTATAACAAACATTCTCTAGATAAATTCTGGATTTAAATACTACTTTGTCTAGAAGTAGCAGGTTATCAACTTACAATTTATGATCATATCTTGGTGTATGAATAATTTGGTGTTAACCAAATATTTTCACATCTGTTCTCACGCAGTGAGAGAGAGAATAGCACTTTTAATACCTTTAAAAAATTACTGCAACAATATTTAAAACCTGAACAATCACTGCCTGCAACTTAAACACTTACAGAACACTTCTAAAGACATGGATGAAACAACTATACAGCCCAACCACATGGAAAAGTTGACAACTATGTCTCATACGTACGATGATTTTTGTAAATTAAGTTTCTTTCTACTGTTAATATCCATCTGTCAGCAATTTTTAATAAATTGTTTTTCAGAATCATGGTGTGGTAAATGACTAAGAGGTTCAGAGGTAAGATTCTCCACCCACTAAGTCTTCTTGTATAGTTGCACTAAAAGGTTCAGAGGTAAGATTCTCCACCCACTAAGTCTTCTCGTACAGTTGCACTAAAAGGTTCAGAGGTAAGATTCTCCACCCACTAAGTCTTCTCGTACAGTTGCACTAAAAGGTTCAGATGTAAGATTCTCCACCCAC
>NW_013680826.1:3863-5924 GCF_000517525.1 Limulus polyphemus
GTGTACCTCCTCCTCATTAAAGGCATTGATCGCTTCTTTAAAATCAATCCATAACAGTTTTCAAACAGAACTCCCCTTCCTGTTTCTTGATCCATCAAGTTTTCTCGTGTACCTCCTCCTCATTAAAGGCATTGATCGCTTCTTTAAAATCAATCCATAACAGTTTTCAAACAGAACTCCCCTTGCTTTTTCTTGATCCATCAAGTTTTCTCGTGTACTTCCTCCTCATTAAAAAGATTGATTGCTTCTTTAAAATCAATCCATAACAGTTTTCAAACAGAACTCCCCTTGCTTTTTCTTGATCCATCAAGTTTTCTCGTGTACTTCCTCCTCATTAAAAAGATTGATTGCTTCTTTAAAATCAATCCATAACAGTTTTCAAACAGAACTCCCCTTGCTTTTTCTTGATCCATCAAGTTTTCTCTAGGTCTCTAGTTAAAAATAACCCGTCTGCACTTGCAACTGTTGCTGGGATGGTTAAGACACCATGCAAGCTATGCTCACATCCAAAAAGCTCAACGATAAAGAACTGTTCTAAAATCAATAATTAAATCAAGCCTTCTGAAAAGTATTTCGGCCTTTTTTAAATAACTAACAAAAATTCTATACCAAGATGTTTCTCTCATTCAGTAAAGCTTCCTCGGTTGGTAAAAGAGAATAAAAAGTACAATAAACGTTAAATCTACGCTAACAGAACATTATCAAATTTATATGGACACTAGTTTCAATATTTCACATGCCCTCTTCGGTCAAACATTGGACCGAAGAAAACATGTAAAAAGTCAAGCTAGTATCTATATAAATTTGGTATTGGAATTGAACTTTATTGTAAATTACCATTGACAATATTATGTATTTACCTATTATTAGGATAGAATGGTTTAAACAGATGTTATGTCTAATGGAGTATTCTCCATAAATCTAAAGGGACATCCTTATTAACCCAATGACTACCGGCTACTAACTTTCTTAGTAGGCAATGCAAGTGTGAGAACAAAATCATTTGTAAATTGAAAAAATGATAGAGAACTTATCTTTTAATGGATTTATGATTTTATTTTTATAAATAGTAGCATAACATTCAGTTATTTGTACAAAATTGTATTATTTAATGAAGTTTAAAGAGGAATTTAATAAAAAATTCCTAAAATACGTTTTAGACTGTAAACAAGCGCCCTCTAAGAAGAAATGTTTTTTCAAAATTTTTTTAAAGATATTTCCTTTCACTTCAGCACTGGTCCTGCCACCTATAATTGGTATCTAAACCTTTTTCTACACTGTTTTCTTTATAAAACTGCATCTGGGCGTGTTAAACCTCAGTTGTAAAACTTTTAGCCAATCCTAGCCGAAAGTGTCAAATTCAGTACCAATTATTCCAATTGCTCTATCTCCCATTTGACAAATCATAGGATGATAAGGAAAGCATGTGATGAAACGTTGTTCTCTGGATTTTACAATATGAATGTGGGTGGTGCTTATTATAGTAACTGCCATTTTATGTGGAGGCTGTATTTAGTACTGGCCAATAGTGCTTTTCTATAAGCGTTAGAAAAGTTGCTTCTGGAAAAAACTGCATGGGATATACGTGACTTTTATTTTTTTTATATAGTAGCTTAAGTCATGCTGCATGTTATATCTGTTTATATTCATCATTATATTGAAAAATTAACTCAAAATAGATATATATTTTTTAGGAAAGAAGTTGATCCACGATTGTTAGGGTTAAGAGTTTCCGAGTGGCGAGTGCAAAGTCTTTACATGAATTAGACTTAGGACTTTGAACTGAAAGAGTTTGTGATTTTTTATATTCGTTTGAATTTAAATTTGTAGTTTTAAGCACAATAATTTAGCATAATTTTATATTTAGTTCATAATAATAATAATAATATGATTCAGTATTTAGAATGATAAACTTGTGTGATTTGTATGTAATACTACTAGTACCAGTACCACAAAAGAAATTTATAATTTTCTTTCTTACAATCTTTGCTTTATAGTAAGACCCACACTTCTGTTGTTATTATGTTAGAATTAAAACCGTCTAACTGACATATATATATA
>NW_013680827.1:0-4562 GCF_000517525.1 Limulus polyphemus
ATACTCTGTTTCGAAGTTTCGAAATTTGACAACAAACAGTTTCTAAAGCGTTGTAAATCATAGAATAAGTTTAACACGGTTTTTAATTAAGGTTATTGATTGTATGAGAAACGAAAAAGCTTTCATTCTTAACTCAGGAGAAACTAGAACACATTCTGGTAAGCTATATATAGCTTATTTAGTAAATATCATTTTGTGTTTCTGTCACTTTTTGAAAAAGAACTTTAAGTTAATATTGTACATTAACTTATTGGTTGAAATATTGTCATTAATTAGTAGGTATGTTTAAAGTATTGAGATAAGTTGTTAGTTCCTTAATAGCGTTATGTTCGTGCTTGCAGTTATTTTTATTTTGTCTTTAACCATATTATTATGTATATAATAACAATAATGACGAAAAACTAATATATTTTTAACAATGAACCGTTTATGACAGTGATGTTGTCCTGAGTACCATTTGAATGATGCACAACATTATCAAGCACGAACATGACGCTCTTAAGGAACTAACAACTTATCTCAATACTTTAAACATGAACCGTTTATGACAGTGATGTTGTCCTGAGTACCATTTGAATGATGCACAACATTATCATGAAATAATTTCTTATTTGTTTTGTCTCAGTGTAAAATGTAATGCAACTGTTTTAATAGCTGTATTCTTCACAAGAACAACGCGTAAGAATTAATATCAGGTTCTAGTGTAGGTAATTTCAAGTAAGTAACCTGAATTATTGTTTTAAAAAGCGCTTCAGTTTTACAAGTATTAGATGTTAAAAGATCACTGGAACATGTTTTTATTAATATTAAGCGTACATTTAAAATCAATCATTCCTCAAACTAACTTCTGAAATGGTAAACTATGGAATAGCATGAAAAGATGTGCAGTTATTTTTATTTTGTCTTTAACCATATTATTATGTTTATAATAACAATAATGACGAAAAACTAACTTCTGAAACGGTAAACTAAGGAATGGCATGAAAAGATGTGCAGTTATTTTTATTTTGTCTTTAACCATATTATTATGTATATAATAACAATAATGACGAAAAACTAACTTCTGAAACGGTAAACTAAGGAATGGCATGAAAAGATGTGAAGTTTTATATTGAGTTTTACGTATTTCCACTATAACTTCTTCACCATTTTCTTATAAGATTAATCATTTGTTTTTAATTTTACAGTTTTCTTAATATTTTCCTTTTTTGTTATGGATAGCAGCGACACCATTGTAGTTAGTACATAATAAACCACTAAGAGACTCAATGGAGAGAAAAAAAAAGATTTATTACATCCTTTGTGAACGTGGACTCCAGTATAAAAGTTAGATTTCAATAATAAAACTGATCTATTTGCAATAGTCCTTCATGGTAGAAGAGGAGGCTGTAGAGTAAACGTGAAAAATCTATTAGATAATAGGATATAAACAACATCCAAGAAAAAGTAAGATGCAAAAAGCTTCCTACATCTATCCAACTGATAACAAACTCAGCAAATCTAGCACAGAAGTCAGCAAAACTCCAGAATACTTTCTTGACTTTGTGTTGTTTACATATTCAGTGAGACCTCTGAGATAGAAGGATTTAACTGTATATCTGTGAATAAAAACCCTATAACTTTTCGAAAGCGCTCGGGTTATGGATTTTTTTTATTCATTTCTATTAAGACTTTTTGAACCTACGTGTTTTTCTCACATCATGACTGAATATCTGTAATGCGATTCCTATTTATTCTCGATCCCTTTATTTATCAAGTCTCCATTGTTAAGGTGGGTCGTAGTGATATGTGTTTCTTCCGTTATCTTAGTTTCTTTAATATTGCAAATCTTGTCCATTATGGAAACTAGACATTCTATAACGCCTGTCTTTATACTATTGTAGTGGCTTGATGAAAAGGCATTTATCGGTTGTTTTTTCTAACCTTATGTGGCACATGAGCTAAGTGTGGTATAAACCATAATGAGTCTCAGTCGGGTGGATGTTTCAGGATCGAATCGCGACTACTAACAACACACAAACATACTATCATGAAAACAACAGCAAATAAGCAATCGAAATATACATTTAAAACTAGTTAGTAATTAATATCTGGTTATGAAAGATAATTAATTGATAATTAGACTTGAGTGTTTGTATAGTCTATAAATTATAGCAAAATCTATGCCTTTCACTTTGTCCTTAAATACAGTTTTCTTCATAAAAGTTTCTCTTTTCTTCACTTTTCCAATATCTTTTACTTTACTGTTTTTAAGTAAGTTTCCGCACGTTTCAGTTTTTTTTCCTTTTTTAATTGGTAAACTTTTTAATATTTCTTCTTTTTTTGCGAGACTTTATTTTTTTATTTTACTTTCGTTAAATGGTTCCTTACATAATGTTCGAAAGTCATTCTAATTAAAGTTTTTTAATGTTTATCATGTAAACAAAAATATTTCTGTATTACAAAAACTCTTTGCATATGACACATTTCATACTCCAAAGCTTAACATGTTTTTTGTGATATTTTATTTTGTCAAGAGTTTCAGCTATTTTGTTTGTAGTTAAGCACGAAACTACACAATGGGCTATATGTGCTGTGCCCATCACGGAACTCCGAACTGTAATTGCGTTATAAGCCCACAGACTACCCACTGAGCCACTGGAGGAGGAACAGTCTCAGCCAAAGTTACTACTGATTTAATGAAGTGAATTAAAATTTTGATGTAGTTTTCTTTTTTATGAACATTATTTGGGATTTTAGATATTCAAGTTTAAAAGTGTAAATGAAAAAATCATCAAGTTCGTATGTTTATGAGTGGATAACGATGTTTTTTTTTCTTCTATGACATATATTTCTGATTTAAAACTATAGATGATATTTTAAATATTACAAAGCTTACTAAATAAAAGGAGAAATTAACTTATAAAATGAAAATATACTAAGAACGATGTTATCGAAATATACAAAATACTGAATGTTAACACTCTGTGTCTATCTATATAGTTCAGGCGTTATTTATAATTAACCTTTCAGTCATTTATTCAAATTAAGTACATATAAATATAAGTACGGTTTTCAAATATTTCTTTTACTTTTCTAGAAATACTTGCTCGTTTGTCTTCCATTTAGTCTATCCTTAGACCTTTTTCCTTCTCCTGCTATACAGATACCTAAATCCTCTTATTCATCTAATAGAAGTAAAAAGCTATTTTAATTAAAATCTAATGCGATTTTTACTTCTCAGCTGCACAAAGAGCTACGTAGAAAATTGGTGTGTGCTTTTCCGCAAGTAATCATCAACTACATCTCCTTTCCAGAAGAGTCGATAACAATTGTCTTAAAGATTCGTCATTTCTTTCAGTTACTACAGCCCTCTCACCTTGAACGTATGACCAGACACCCACTTTTCTTAGGTATTTTACAACAAGATTAATGGAAAAAAAGTGAATATGATATTTTAATAGAAGGATACTTACACAGTTTTCATTCATTAAATCCAATGATTCGTCTTTCCCAGATTTTTATCATTTTGGTGGATGCTAACATTTTAAAATCTGCGATTTCTGTTTGTTTGTAAGACATAAAGTTTCTGATCAATTATTTCATATATATAAATATTCAATAAATTATTTTATTCTGTTGCAAACAATAAGGATAAGAAAAGATACACCAAGTCCGTTTACTAGTTTATCATATAAGGTCATATCACACACAAACTTCTTCACCATGCCATACTCGTACATGATGTTAATATTGCATAAAGAACAATGGGTTCATAAGAGTTGTTTATATTTACACTTCCTAGACAACACAAGTTATTCACCCTCAGATTGTGAGTCGAGTGACCATAAGTACCAAACCATGCCATACTCGTACATGATGTTAATATTGCATAAAGAACAATGGGTTCATAAGAGTTGTTTATATTTACACTTCCTAGACAACACAAGTTATTCAAGATTTATATTGAGTTTTACGTATTTCCACTATCACGAGTTCGAATCCCCGTCTCAGCGCATGATCGTCCCTTGTAGTGTAAAGAAAATATACAAACACTCATTATCCGTACTTTTGAGTAGAGAATCTGTTTCCTACTGCATATCGTTTGTTTGTTTGTATTCTTTACCAACCTTAATACCAATTAATTGAGGGTTGGCCGCTAATCTTGTAAGCCAAAAACTTTTACACTCAAGTGACTGGCCCAGCGGTAAACATATAGGACGATCATGTGCTGAGACGGGGATTCGAACTCGTGTCAAGTGACTGGCCCAGCGGTAAACATATAAACCCGATCAATATTATCAAAACATTGCTCTTTAAATATATAATTTTCTGTTACATGTAACAACTAACATTTTATTTGTTTACTTGTCTCTTTAAACGTGCAGCTAAGGAATGGTTTGTAATTTTTATATATATAACAGGTCCTAGGTAGTTAAAGCGGACATCAACATGATTACATCGTATATTACAGGTCCTAGGTAGTTAAAGCGGACATCAACATGATAACATCATATATTACAGGTCATAGGTAGTTAAAGTGGACATCAACATGATTACATCATATATTACAGGTCATAGAT
>NW_013680828.1:0-3645 GCF_000517525.1 Limulus polyphemus
GGTATCTCAATGTGGCTCTAAGACAAATATTTGTAAAAGTAGGCACAGTAGGTATTTCAATGTGGCTCTAAAACATATAGATATCTAAGTAGACTTAGTAGATATTCAATGTGGCTCTAAAACATATAGATATCTAATTAGACTTAGTAGATATCTCAATGTGGCTCAAAAACAAATATATTGTAAAGTAGGCACAGTAGGTATCTCAATGTGGCTCTAAACAAATAGATCGTAAAATATACACAGTAGATATCTCAATGTGGTTCTAAAACAATAAGATATTAAAGTAGACAAAGTTGATATCTCAATATTGCTCTGAAACAATAAGATATTAAAGTAGACAAAGTTGATATCTCAATATTGCTCTGAAACAAATAGATCGAAAAGTAGACACAGCAGATATCTCAATGTGGCTCTAAAACATATAGATCGTGAAGTATACTTAGTAGATATCTCAATATGGCTCTAAAACATATAGATCGTAAAGTAGACACAGTAGATATCTCATCGTGGCTCTAAAACAAATAAATCACAAAGTAGACACAGTAGATATCTCAATGTGGCTCTAAAACACATAGATCGTTAAGTAGACACAGTAGATATGTTAAAGTGGCTCGAAAACAAATATATTGTAAAGTATACACAGTAGATATCTCAATGTGGCTATAAAACAAATATATCAAGAAGTAGACACAGTAGAAATCTCAATGTGGCTCTAAAAATATATTGTAAAGTAGACACTGTAGATATCTCAATGTCGCTCTAAAAATAATAGATCGAAAAGTAGACACAATAGATATCTCAATGTGCCTCTAAAACAAATAATTCACAAAGTAGACAAAGTAGATATCTAAATGTGGCTCTAAAATAAATATATCTTAAAGTAGACACAGTAGATATCTCAATGTGGCTCAAAAACAAAGAGATCGTAAAGTAGACACAGTAGAAATATTAATGTGGCTCTAAAACAAATAGATCGTGAAGTGGACATAGTAGATATCTCAATGTGGCTTTAAAAGAAACTATTGTAAAGTAGACACAGTATTTATCTCAATGTGGCGCTAAAACAAAAAGATACAGTCTTCTTATTGACAGTACACAGTATTGTTAAATCGTGTGTCTTCTTATTGACAGTACACAGTATTGTTAAATCTTGTGTCTTCTTACTGACAGTACACAGTATCGTTAAATCTTTTGGCTTGTTAGTGATAATACACAGTATCGTTAAATCTTGTGTCTTCTTATTGACAGTATACAGTATTGTTAAATCTTGTGTCTTCTTATTGACAGTACAAAGTATCGTTAAATCTTGTGTCTTCTTATTGACAGAACACAGTATCGTTAAATATTTTGTCTTCTTATTGATAGTAAACAGTATTGTAAAATCTTGTGTCCTCTTATTGACATTAGACAGTATTGTTAAACCTTGTGTCTTTTTATTGACAGTACACAGTGTCGTTAAATCTCATGTCTTCTTATTGACAGTACACAGTATCGTTAATTCTTTTTGCTTGTTAGTAAAAGTACACAGTATTGTTAAATCTTGTTTTCTTTTTGATAGTATATAGTATTGTTAAATCTTGTGTCTTCTTATTGAGAGTACACAGTATAGCTAATTCTTGTGTCTTCTTATTGAGAGTACACAGTATTGTTAAATTTTTATGTCTTCTTATTGACAGTACACAGTATCGTTAAATCTTGTGTCTTCTTATTGACAGTACACAGTATTGTTAAATCTTTATCTATTCTTATTAAGAGCACACAGTATCGTTAAACCTTGTCTTCTTATTCATACTACAAGGTATTGTTAAATCTTGTGTCTTCTTCTTGACAGTACACAGTATCGTTAAATCTCGTTCTTCTTATTGAGAGTACAAAGTATTGTTAATTCTTGTGTCTTCTTATTGAGAGTACACAGTATTGTTAAATCTTGTGTCTTCTTATTGACAGTACACAGTATTGTTAAATATTTTGGTTTGTTAGTAACAGTACACAGTATTGTTAAATCTCGTTTTCCACAAGATTTAACAATACTATGTACTATCAATAATCAATAAAAAGATATGAAGATTTAACAATATTGTGTACTGTCAATAAGAAGACACAATATTTAACGATTCTGTGTACTATTACTAAGAAGCCAAAAGATTTAATAATACTATGTACTATCAATAAGAAAACAAGATTTAACAATACTATGTACTATCAATTAGAAGACACAAGATTAATCGATACTGTGTACTGTCAATAAGAAGACACGAGTTTTAACGATACTGTGTACTATCAATAAGAAGACATAAAAATTTAACAATACTGTGTACTGTCAAGAAGAAGACACAAGATTTAACAATACCTTGTAGTATGAATAAGAAGACAAGGTTTAACGATACTGTGTGCTGTTAATAAGAATACATAAAGATTTAACAATACTGTGTACTGTCAATAAGAAGACACAAGATTTAACGATACTGTGTACTGTCAATAAGAAGACATAAAAATTTAACAATACTGTGTACTCTCAATAAGAAGACACAAGAATTAACAATACTGTGTGCTCTCAATAAGAAGAAGTACACAGTGTCGTTAAATATTGTCTTCCTTTTGATAGTACATTGTATTGTTAAATCTTGTGTCTTCTTATTGAAAGTAAACAGTATTTTTAAATCTTGTGTCTTCTTATTGAGAGTACACAGTATTGTTAAATCTTGTGTCTTTTTATTGACAGCACACAGTATCGTTAAATCTTCTGTCTTCTTATTGACAGTACACAGTATTGATAAATCCTGTATTATCTTATTGACAGGACACAGTATTGTTAAATCTTGTGTCTTCTTACTGACAGTACAGAGTATCGTTAAATCCTGTATCTTCTTATTGACAGGACACAGTATTGTTAAATCTTGTGTCTTCTTATTGACAGTACACAGTGTCGTTAAATCTTGTGTCTTTTTATTAACAATACTGTGTACTGTCAATAAGAAGACATAAAGATTTAACAATACTGAGTACTATCAATAAGAAAACACAAGATTTTACAATACTTTATAATGTCATTAAGAAGACACAAGATATAACAATAATGTGTACAATCAATAAGAAGACGCAAGATTTAACGATACTGTGTACTAACAATAACAAGCCACAAGATTTAACGATACTGTGTACTGTCAATAAGAAGATACAAGATTTAACAATACAATGTACTATTAAAAAGAAGACAATATTTAACGATATTGTGTACTGTCAATAAAAAGATATAAAGATTTAACAATACTGTGTAATATCAATAAGAAGACACATGATTTAACAATACTGTGTCCTGTCAATAAGAAGATACAGGATTTAACGATACTGTGTACTGTCAGTAAGAAGACACAAAATTTAACAATACTTTTTTCTTTCAATAAGAAGACACATGATTTTACAATACTTTATAATGTCATTAAGAAGACACAAGATATAACAATAATGTGTACAATCAATAAGAAGACGCAAGATTTAACGATACTGTGTACTAACAATAACAAGCCACAAGATTTAACGATACTGTGTACTGTCAATAAGAAGACACAAGATTTAACAATACAATGTACTATCAAAAAGAAGACAAGATTTAACGATACTGTGTACTGTCAATAAGAAGAC
>NW_013680828.1:4181-5094 GCF_000517525.1 Limulus polyphemus
ACAGTATCGTTAAATCTTGTGGCTTGTTATTGATAGTACACAGTATTGTTAAATCTTGTGTCTTCTTATTGATAGTACACAGTATCGTTAAATCTTTGTTTATTATTGACAGTACACAGTATTGTTAAATCTTGTGTCTTCTTATTGATAGTACACAGTACCGTTAAATCTCGTGTCTTCTTATTGACAGTACACAGTATCGATTAATCTTGTGTCTTCTAATTGATAGTACATAGTATTGTTAAATCTTGTTTTCTTATTGATAGTACATAGTATTATTAAATCTTTTGGCTTCTTAGTAATAGTACACAGAATCGTTAAATATTGTGTCTTCTTATTGACAGTACACAGTATCGTTAAATCTTTATGTCTTCTTATTGACAGTACACAGTATCGTTAAATCTTGTCTTCTTATTGATAGTAAATGGTATTGTTAAGTCTTGTATCTTCTTAATGACAGTACACAGTATTGTTATATCAATTGTCTTCTTTTTGACAGTACACAGTATTGTTAAGTCTTGTGTCTTCTTATTCACAGTACATGGTATTGTTAAATCTTGTTTCTTCTTATTGAGAGTATATAGTATTGTTAAATCTTGTGTCTTCTTATTCACAGCACACATTATCGTTAAATATTGTGTTTTCTTATTGATAGTACATAGTATTGTTAAATCTCGTGTCTTTTTATTGACTTTACACAGTATCGTTAAAACTTGAGTCTTCTTATTGACAGTACACAGTATCGTTAAACCTTGTCTACTTATTCATACTACAAGGTATTGTTAAATCTTGTGTCTTCTTCTTGACAGTACACAGTATTGTTAAATTTTTATGTCTTCTTATTGATAGTACACAGTATCGTTAAACCTTATGGCCTGTTATTCACAGTACAAAGTATTGTTAAATCTTGTGT
>NW_013680829.1:0-1305 GCF_000517525.1 Limulus polyphemus
AGCAAATTCTACTTTTATTTCGTTATGGCTTTTGTTTTCTGTTCATTTATTATTCTCTCTATAGTTTAGTTAACCTGTAACATTGTTTACATTTAAACGCTACTTCACATTCTAATCAATTACGTCATTTAAAGTTTCTAAACGTTATGAGACTGACACCAGTTTCCATTACCTGTGACTTGCACATATTTGTTGCAAAATTTTTAATTTAATATTTTGAATAAAGACTGTCACGAGTTTCAATAACTTTTCTCACGTGAGATAGTGATCAAACGTTGTTACTCTTCCGTTCCTTTTTCTATTTATTTATATAAACATTAAAACTGTTATTGATGGCATATTGTTCTTTCGTGTTAGTGGGAAGTTCTGGCCATGGGCTCATTCATAAATTGTATGCAAGCTATTTGATAGCTTACAAGGGATCAAACAAGGACTTTTTGAAAACAATACTTAACATCACCTGCAACCGTAGGTGAACGAACAGACCTATCTATAAATGTTATACAGAAGACAATATCCAACGTTGAAAAACACCGGAAGCTACAGCAACAAGCTTACTCTCATTAGTCTCTTTTGGACAAAAGTAGGTAAGTCACTACTATCGTTAATACATCAATTATATTCTGTAGTAAATTTTTTTCTAGTATTAAATGGACTATTCGAAGTTACCACTCGTGTTACTCCATTTCTATATAAATTACATTATATCATGTTAATGATATGAAAATTTTATGTGTCTAAAATAAATATTTTCTCTAGTGAAAATTCTGTCGACACCAGAGGAAATGCTCATCGTCCTCTGCCGTTGCAGAAAATTTCAATGGCGGAAGAAGGCTCTGAGATTGCGACCCCCTCCATCAAAATAAAGGACTTATTCTGGTGTGTCCACTTCTCATCCTTCGACGAAACATACCGAACAGTCATCTACGTCCTCTACTTAACCTGAGTGGTCTTTGAACTCTAACACTTTCTGTAAAGTGAACCAGAGCAGGAAAGTAGAGAAGATTCAAGAACATGAATTATTTCTCTTTGTAAGTTATCTGTACTGAAACTGTAAAGGAGTCATAATGTCAGTGTAACGAGGCCGTTTAAAAGTAAGAATACGAAAATTGGGAATTTAGAAGTGATTCATGTAATCACTTTGGTTTTTGAAAGGAGTGTGAGGGAGCAAATTCTTATTTAGTTTTTTTTTTTTTTGTTTAGTTAACTTATTCTTTCTATCGTTTAGTTTATCTGTCAATTTCAGTTTACACTTAAACGCTAACTCACTCCTAGCTAATCGAATGAACTTTCAGATTCTACGAG
>NW_013680829.1:1710-4963 GCF_000517525.1 Limulus polyphemus
AGTTTCCCATATCGGTTACGTACAGATATTTATGTTGGTAAAGAGTGTGTAAATAATGATCATATAAATTAATCTGTTCTAACTAGTTATTTCATGATTTCAGCTTGCTTGTCTTTGAACTCGAGGATTTCCCGTAACTTGAGCCGGAAGGTAGAGAAGTTGAAGATTGAAGTCTATGAACGGATTTTCTTTGTAAAGTGTATATATTTAAACTATGCAGTATTCATGATGTGAGTATAACGAGGTCGTTAAAAGTAAGGATGGAGAAAGTGGTAATTTAGGAGTGATTAATCACTTCATTTTTCGAAAGGGGCAAGGAGTGTGAGGTAGCAAGCTTTATTTTTCATTTCTTTGTGGTTTTGTTTTCAGTTCACTTTATTATTCTTTCTATTGTTTAGTTAATCTATCAAATTTTAGTTTACATTTAAACGCTAACTCACCTTCTAGCTAATTACGTCATTTAAAGTTTATAAAAGTTATCAGACTGACATCAGTTTCCCTATCTGTGACTTGTAAATAATAATGCATCTTTAATCTCTTGAATATAAACCGTGCCATGAGCTTCAATAAGTCTGCTCACGAGAGTTAGTGGAGAAGTGTCTGTTTTTAGATGTTTTGTACTTTTTCTTCTAATTTCTTTTATTTATTGAAATATTAATCCTAATATTAGTGGTATATTCTTTCATGTTAGTACAAAGTCCTCACCACTTGCATATCCGTAAGCTCTATACGAATTACTTAATGGTCAACGAACACAACTATTTCAAGACGTTATACAGAAAACAAGATACAATGTTAATAAGCTAGTAACGGTAAGTCACAACTAAAAGTAGTTAACTTCTAAATAATATTATTATGAATACATCCATTATCTTCTGGAGTAAACAATTTTACTCAAATTTATTTTATATTGAATTGGACTGTCCAAACTCGCTGGTTGTGATTAGATTTTTTTGTTAATTTAAAAGATATAATTTTTTTTCTCCAGTTAATTCCTTGACACCATTCTTATCCTAGGCATTTTCACAAAATTAAATGCTGCAAGAAGGCTTGGAGACTTGCCCAACAAAATAAACAACTAATTCTGGTGTATCCACATCTCATCCTTCGACATAACATGCTAATGACTTGTCTTCTCAACCTGGCTGATCTCTGAACTCAAAATTTCTGTAAGATGAACTACAGCAGGAAAGAAAAGATGAAGCTCAAGATTCAAGAATATGAATTATTTTTACTTGTAAGGTTTCGAAACTATAAAGGATTCAGTGTTAGTATAATGAGGGAGTTTAGTATTAATCAACGTAATCACTTCGGTTTCCGAAAAGGGAAGGATTGTGAGATAGCAAATTCTTTTTTTTTTTTTTTTTGTTAGGCTTTTGTTTACCATTCAATTCTTTCTTCTATCGTTTAGTTAATCTATCTATTTCTAATTTACATTTATACGCTAACTCGCATTCTAGTAAACCACATCAATTTTTAAAATTATATAAAATTATCGGACTGCAGCCGATGTTCCATAGGGGGTGACGTTCAGATATTAATGTTGAGAAAGTGTGCACATGATTATCACATGAATTCTGATTTCTTGATGCGAGTAGTTTAGTTAATTATCACAGATTAGCTGGTCTTGGAACTCATGAACTTCCGTTAAACTGAACTGAAGCCGGAAGCTAAAGAGGATAAAAACCGAGTATAGGAGAAAATGGAATGATTTCGCCTTCAAATATATGTATGTATATATGTATTTCAGTTGTTAAGGATTGACTATGTCAGTATAATGAGAGCGTTAAAATTAAGGATACTAAAATTGGGTATTTTAAATAGTGATTAATGTAATCCATTTTTTTTTTTCTAAAGGGGAAGGAGTGTTAGGTAGCAAGTTCAATTTATTTAGTTTTGGATTTGTTAACCGTGCATATATTATTCATTCTTTCGTTTCGTTAAGCTGTGAATATTTAGTTTTACATTTAAACGCTAACTCACGATCTAGTTATTCACATCAGTTTTAAGTATCAGACTAACACCAGTTTTCCATAACTGACATTGTAAATGTTAATATTGTTAAAGAGTATGTAAATAATAATCGCATGATTTTAAATCTCGTGGTCTAACTAGTTAATTATGGCAGCTTAGCTTGTCTTTGAACTTAAAGACGTCCCGTAACCTGAGCCGGAAGGTAGAAAAGGTGAAGATAGAAAACATGAACGAATTTTCTTTGTAAGGTATATGTACTTAAACTAGGCAGAATTCGTGGTGTCAGTATAATAGTCCTTAAAAGTAAGGATACGAAAATTGGAACTTTATGAACAGTGATTAATGTAATCACTTTCTTTTTTCGAAAGGGGAAGGAATATGAGGTAGCAAATCTTATTTTTATTTCGTTATGTTTTTGTTTTCAGTTCATTTATTCTTTCTATTGTTTAGTTAACCTATAAAAAATTTAAGTTTTACGTTTAAACGCTACCTCGCATTCTAATTAACTACGTCATTTAAAGCTCCTAAAAGTTTTGAAACTGACGCCAATTTCCTGTATCAGTAAGTTTCAGATTTTAATGTTGCAAAAGAGTATGTAAATAATGTTACAACTTATTGTAAATATTGATATTATCACAAGAGATGGTAAGTGTTATTGGTTATTTAAAACATTATACACTGTAGTTTTGTAAATATTGTATTTTATAATTCCTTTTATTTATAGAAATATTAATCCTGATTTTATGATATATTGTTCTTTCATTGTAGTACAAAGTTCTAGCAATGGGAATACCCATAAATTACATCTAAACTATATAATTAGTTGTAAGGGGTCAAAAAAAGACTTCTTTGAAACAACTAACAAAATACCCAACATCACCTACAACCGTAGAAGAACGAACAGAACTATTTACAGATATTAAGCAGATATTATCCAAAGTTTAAATGCATCGAAATATACAGCGAGAAGCTTACAACCGTTAGTATTTTTCCGACACAATTAAAACTTAATTTTCTAACGCTGTTATTAAGAATATATTTATTGTCTTCTTTATTAAATTTTATTATTCTAAGATGTATTCTCGTATACAATGGACTGTCTAAACTTGTTTATGTTAATTTTTTTATAGTAAAAAAAAAAATCAATTGAATGGTAGAACAATTTTACTTCTTTAAAATGAAAAATATTTTCTCGAATTATTTCTATACCAGAAAATGCTAATCGTTCTATATCGTTGCAGAGAAAAGTGGCGAAAAAAGGCTTGAAGAGCGCCTCCCC
>NW_013680830.1:0-1100 GCF_000517525.1 Limulus polyphemus
CTTCTTACACTAGAGATTTTAGATTTTATAAACGGTCTTCTTATTAATTCTTACACTAGATTTTTTGCTATTCATAATGGTCTTTTTAGTCCATCTTCCGCAAGATTTTGTTAATTTTAATGACGATATTTTACTCCTTCTTCAACTAGATTTTCTTAACTTTGATTACTGTCTTTTTAGTCCTTCTTACACTAGATTTTATCGTCCTTTATAAAGGTGTTTTTGTCCTTCTTACATTAGATGTTTTCGACTTTGATAACTGTCTCTTTAGTCTTTCTTACTCTAGATTTTAATGACTTTCATAATGGTCCTTTTACTCCTTATTGCACTAGATTTTTTTGACATTGATAGCGGTATTTCAGTCCTTATTCCGCAAGATTTTCTTAATTTTAATGACGATCTTTTAGTCCTTCTTACACTAGATTTTTTAAGTTATAATATTGATATTCATAGTAATTCTTACACTAGATTTTTTGACATTCATAATGGTCTTTTTAGTCTTTCTTACACTAGACTTTGTTGAATTTGATAACTGTCTTTTTATTCCTTCTTCCACTAGAGTTTGTTAACTTTGACAACGGCCTTTTTAGTCCTTCTCACACTACATTTTACTGACTTTAATAACGGTCTTCTTTGTAATTCTTACACTAGATTTTTTGACATTCATATTGTCTTTTTAGTCCTTTTTTCACCAGATTTTGTTAACTTTGATAACGGTCATTCTAGTCCTTCTTACACTAGATTTTATAGACTTTTATAACGGTCATTTTGACCTTCTTACATTAGATATTTTCGAATTTGATAACGGTCTTTTTAATCTTTCTTACTCTAGGTTTTAATGACTTTCATAATGTTTCTTTTAGTCTTTATTACACTTGATTTTGTTGACATTGATAACGGTATTTTAGTCATTATTCCGCAAGATTTTGTTAATTTTAATGACGATCTTTTAGTCCTTCTTAAAATAGATTTTTAGACTTTTAATAACGGTCTTCTTAGTAACTCTTACACTAGAGTGTTTGACATTCATAATGGTATTTTCAGTTTTTCTTACACTAGATTTTGTTAACTTTGATAACGGTCTTTTTAGTTCTTTTTAC
>NW_013680830.1:2100-5557 GCF_000517525.1 Limulus polyphemus
CACTAGAGTGTTTGACATTCATAATGGTATTTTCAGTTTTTCTTACACTAGATTTTGTTAACTTTGATAACGGTCTTTTTAGTTCTTTTTACACTACATTTTATTGACTTTTATGACGGTCTTTTTGTCCTTCTTACATTAGATATTTTTGACTTTGGTAACGGTATTTTTAGCCCTTTTTCCACTAGATATTGTTGAATTTAATAACGGGTTATTAGTTTTTCTTTCACTAAATTTTTTGGAATTTGATAACGGTCTTTTTAGTCTTTCTTTCTCTAGATATTAATGACTTTCATAATGGTCTTTTATTACTTCTTACTCTAGATTTTATTCATTTTGATACTGGTCTTTTTAGTCCTTATTCCACTAGAGTTTGTTAACTTTGATAACGGTCTTTTCAGTCTTTCTTACTCTAGATTTTAATGACTTTCATAATGGTATGTTATTTCTTCTTACAATAGAGTTTATTGACTTTGATACCGGTCTTGTTAGTCCTTCTTCCACTATAGTTTGTTACCCTTGATAAAGGTATTTTTAGTAATTCGTACACTAGATTTTTTGAAATTCATAATGGTCTTTTTAGTCCTTCTTACATTAGATTTTTTCGACTTTGATACCGATCTTTCTTACTCTATATTTTAATGACTTTCATAATGGTCCTTTTAGTCTTTCTTGCACTTGTTTTTTTTGACATTGATAACGGTATTTGTAGTCCTTCTTCAGCAAGATTTTGTTAACTTTAATGACGATATTTTAGTCCTTCTTAAAATAGATTTTTTAGACTTTAATAACGTCTTCTTAGCAATTCTTACAATAGATTTTTTTGACATTCATAATGGTCTTTTTAGTCCTTCTTTCATTAGATTTTGTTAACTTTGATAACGGTCTTTTTAGTCCTTATTTCACTAGATTTTTGTTGACTTTGATAACGGTCTTTTTAGTCCTTATTTCACTAGATTTTGTTGACTTTGATAACGGTCTTTTTAGTCTTTTTTATACGACATTTTGTCGACTTTGATAATTTTTTTTTAGTCTTTCTTACACTCGATTTTATCGACTTTTATAACGGTTTTTTGTCCTTCTTTCATTAGATATTTTCAACTTTGATAACGTTATTTTTAGTCCTTTTTCCACTAGATGTTGTTGACTTTGATAACGGGTTTTTAGGTTTTTCTTCAACTAGATTTTTTCGACTTTGATAACGGTCTTTTTAATAGTTTTTACAATAGATTTTGTTGACTTTGATAATGGTCTTTTTAGTCCTTCTTACCCCAGATTTTTCGACTTTAATAATGTTATTTTTTAGTAATTCTTACACTTGATTTTTTGACATTCATAATGGTCTTTTTAATCTTTCTTACACTAGATTCTGTTGACTTTGATAACTATTTTTTTAGTCCTTCTTCCAATAGATTTTGTTAACTTTGATAACGGTCTTTTTAGTCCTTCTTACACTACATTTTATGACATGGATAATGGTCTTTTTAATAATTCTTACATTACATGTTTTGACATTCATAATGGACTTTTTAGTCCTTCTTACACTAGATTTTATCGACTTTTATAACGGTATTTCTTGTCCTTTTTACAATATATAATTTCGACTTTGATAACGGTATTTTTAGCCCATTTCCACTAGATGTTGTCGACTTTGATAACGGTATTTTTCAACAATCTGCCACTAGAATTGTCGACTTTGATAATATTCTTTTTAGTCCTATATACACTAGATTTTTTTGACTCTGATAGTGGTATTTTTAGTCCTTCTTACACTAGATTTTTTTCGACTTTGATAAAGTTCTTTTTAACAATTCTTACACTAGATTTTTTTGACTCTGATAGTGGTATTTTTAGTCCTTCTTACTCTAGATTTTTTTCGACTTTGATAAAGTTCTTTTTAACAATTCTTACACTAGATTTTTTGACTTTGATAGTGGTATTTTTAGTCTTTCTTACACTAGATTTTATAGACTCTTATAACGGTCTTTTTAGTCCTTCTTACTCTATATTTTAATGACCGTTATTAAAGTTAACAAAATCTAGTGCATGAAGGACTAAAAAGACAATTATGAAAGTAAAAAGAGTCCTCCTTCCACTATATAAAAGACCGTTATAACAGTCGACAAAATTCCTCCTTTCACAAGATTTTATTGACATTGATAAGGGTCCTTTTAGTGCTTTTTCCACTAGATTTGGTTGACTTTGAAAACGGGTTTTTAATGAAGGCCTATAGACAGTTATGAACGTCGACAAAATATAGTAGAAGAAAAACTCTTCTGCTAGATTTTATCGACATTCATAACTGTCTTTTTAGGCCTCCATAGACTAGATTTTTTCTACTTTGATAACGGTCTTTTAAGTCTTTTTTACACTATATTTTAATAACTTTTATAATGGTCTTTTTAGTCCTTCTTAAACTTGATTTTTTCGACTTGGATAACGGTATTTTTAGCCGTATTTCCACTTGTCAAGAAAATCTAGTGGAAGGAGGACTAAAAGACGAATATAACAGTCGACACAATCTAGTGGAAGAAAAACTAAAAACACGTTATCAAAGTCAAGAAAATCAAGTGCTAGAAGGACTAAAAAAACAATTATGAAAGTCATTAAAATATAGTGTAAGAAAGAATAAAAAGACCGTTATATGTAAAATAAATCTAGTCTAAGAGGGCTTAAAATGACAGTTATGAAAGTCGACAAAATCTAGTGGAAAAAAAAACTTAAAACCCGTTGTCAAATAGATTTTTTTGACCTTGATAACGGTCCCTTAAAAAGTCAACAAAATCTGGTGGAAAACGGAAAGAAAAACTAAAAACCCGTTTTCTCTAGATTTTGTCGACGTTCATAATCGAAAACATCTAGTCTATGAAGGCCTAAAAAGACAGCCTTGATAACGGTCTTTTATATGGTGTAAAAAAGACTAAGGACTAAAAAGACCATTATAAAAGTTATTAAAAAAAATCTAGTTTAAGATTGACATTGATAAGGGTCCTTTTAGTGCTTTTTCCTCTAGATTTGGTTGACTTTGAAAACGGGTTTTTAGTTTTTCTTCAACTACATTTTGTTGACTTCCTAACTGTCTTTTTTAGGCCTTCATAGACTAGATGTTTTCGACCTTGATAACGGTCTTTTAAATCTTTTTTCACCATATTTTAATAACTTTTATAATGGTCTTATTAGTCCTTCTTAAACTAGATTTTTTCGACTTGGATAACAATATTTTTTGCCCTGTTTCCACTTGATTTTCTTGATTTTGATAACGGGTTTTTAGTTTTTTTTGCACTAGATTTTATCGACTATCATAACTGTCTTTTTAAGCCTTCTTAGACAAAATGTTTTTTTTACATATAACGGTCTTTTTATTCTTTCTTACACTAGATTTTAATGACTTTCTTAATTGTATTCTTAGTCTTTCTTGCACTAGATTTTGTTAACTTTAATAACGGTCTTTTTATTC
>NW_013680831.1:0-4555 GCF_000517525.1 Limulus polyphemus
CGAACCTGCGACGCAAACTTTGAATCATTCCTGATGTATGATGATCTGCTTATAAATACAATATTTATTAACACTAACTACATTAAACGATTTCTATAACAAGTCATTACAATCTAACTGCCATCAAGAGTTTTAAATAAATCTTCCCAATTTGTTGTATTACCATAATAGTTTCTTTTATGCCTTGTATATATATATTAAGTGTATTAAAAGAAATTATGTAAATATTTTATTAGTTCCAGTTTCCCGTAGTTAATAACGTTCGTCTCGCATGCACATTTTAACCGGATGTTAGGTTTGATGATCGCTCAAGAAAAATATTATTTGGCGCTTTGTTTCTTCGAATCAATTTCTAAAAAAAATCTTATACCAGAGAGAAATTCAAAGACACGTAACATGCTTGTTTATGGGTGAATATTAAGAATTTTAAAAGAATTAATAATACGACTCTACTTAAAGTAAGCCAACTACATACACCATAGTAATAATATAAGTTAATTATGATAATAATTAATGCAGCTAGTCTAATATACCGATATAATTAGAATTATGTAATGTCTTAAAGAAAAATAAATGGTTTGAATACATTAATACATCAGTTGAATACCTTTTGTTGTTATCGATGTTTTCGGACGTAATCCCAATAGTAAGGATAGAAAGTGTCTACAGCTAGGTCTTTTTGGTTACACACTATAATGTAAAATAATAACATGTTATTTTTAGCGCAAAATTATTCAATTGGCTGTTTTTGCTCTGACTACTGTAGAGAACTGAACCTCAGAATTTAGAGTTGTAAGTCTATAAATTTACCAATGACCCACCGGGGAACAATGTAAAACAAAGATGTTCTTAAATAGCTGTTCGGGTGCAAGTGTATTGCACTGGATTTCGTAATTAAACAAGCAAAATCGTATTTTGTGGTCGGATATCATGAAAAATACCTTATTTTTCTTTACGGTAGGGAGCTTATCGGTGGTTTTTCCATAATGTTTCTATGGTGTTTGTGTAATTACTTTAGTTGTTTACTGATAGCAATGTAAGCAGGTTCATAGATACTAGATTCCACAAACTCAGTTACATTTTTTTGTGTAGAAGTAAATATTCACGAGAATTATAAACGACACTTCAAATATAGTATTATACACTTGTTGAAATGAATTAGGAATACGTTTTACGCATGATATTTTTTTTTTCAATTACGTTCTTTGAAAGGCCTGAAACTTTAGAATTATTGTGATATTTATACCGTTTGGGGACGTTGTTAGAAAAGGTCAGAATTCGTGATTTTCACCTTGAAAATATTCTTTATATTCTTAGTTTTTCTTTTTCTAAAAAAAATATACATTGGTTTGTTACTAACCACAAAGCTACACAGTGGGCTATGTGTGCTCTGCCAATCACGAGTATCGAAACCCTAGTTTTAGCGTTGTGAGTACGCAGACTTATCGCTGAGCCACTGGAGGACTTTTTATAAGATATTCATCTATTTTCGTGGAATTAAAAAAAAGTACATTAACCCTAGCCTCTCTGGAAATGCATGCTTTAACGCTAACGAGTTTCGAAATTAACTTAGATATTTTTATGACTTTCTAACACCCAAACTTTTTACCTCCAACTCGGTAAAGGGTTAATCAACTCTCTAATATAGGTGAATTTTTAATAAATATGATGCCTCAGTTTTTCCAACTGACAAATAGATTGGTCATCGGATGCCTCAGCGATAAGAACACTATAGTTCGGTGTTCGATCTCCACGGTGATCACACCACTTTGTGATAAAACGGAAACGGTCAATCAGACAAGGTGTTAATAAGAAATTCACCCACACTTGGTTAAATCAAAGATGAAATAAATACCCTTCTTTCCGTGTTGGGATAAGCCATGGATGAAATAAATACCCTTTGTTCTCTTTGTGTGGGATAAGCCATGAATGAAATAAATACCCTTCTTTCTGTGTTTGGGATAAGCCATGGATGAAATAAATACCCTTTGTTCTCTTTGTGTGGGATAAGCCATGAATGAAATAAATACCCTTCTTTCTGTCTGTGTGGGCTAAGCCATGGATGAAATAAATACCCTTCTTTCTGTCTGTGTGGGCTAAGGCATGGATGAAATAAATACCCTTCTTTCTGTCAGTGTGGGCTAAGGCATGGATGAAATAAATACCCTTCTTTCTGTCAGTGTGGGCTAAGCCATGGATGAAATAAATACCCTTCTTTCTGTTTGCTTGAATAGCACACAGTAAAAATAACAGTCAACTCTCCTCCAGAAGTATAAAATATTAAAAAAAAAACACCTTTGAATGATCGTGTTTTGAATAACCTATAAAGGAAGGTAACATACCGTGTTTGTTTAATATGTTGTTAAACGTGAAGAACTGAAATATTAAAGTTTTAAAAACAAAGTAAAAAATGCACTAATTCGTTTGAAGATAATGAAACTTTGTACAGGGTACACGTGTGCCTGATATTCTGATTAGTTTTTAAAGGATTAGAATCTTACAAGAGACCGAATTTCTAATGAAGTCCAACTTTATATGATAATTTGTATTTGAAATAGCGTCTACAGTAGAATAAGTCATAAAAAAAAAAACCAAGCATACACTCGATACAAAAACCTGTCTGAGTTTATTTCCGTAATGCGTTACAAACGAAAACAAGAACATGAACAATAATTAGCAATTAATAAACCATAGATGTATCAATCTGCTTTTAGCGATCGAAGTGTAGTATCTTCATATATCTGAGTAATTGCTTCAAATGCTGTTTTCCTTATACTTTTGTTAAAAAAAACAACAACATAAACGTAGGGGGCCAGTTTTTCTTTGTTTTGCTCTACATCCGGCGGTTCTGTGTAGTGGTTTGAAGCTTAACTTAAGGAAGTTCATGTTGTCATGGAAACAAATCGACCAAACAAAATTTGCGTTTCTCTCTTCCACATCCTGCTTCATTTTGACTGCCACCAGATGGCGTTATAATCATGCGTCAGAAATGGATTTAAACAGTTCCGTGACAACGACAACGCAGCCACACATGGAAGGAGACTTTTCCTGTGGAACGTTAACGTTCTTGAAGTTTCTGCCTTTTTTTGGAAACGTTCATAACAATGTGCTTCAAACTTTATGCGTTGCTTCCTGTCAACATTTTTGAGATTTAAAGACTTTGAGCCACGTTATTTCAGGAAGAACAAAAAAGCGTATTTAAATCAATTTCTTTGATGCGCATCAGTGATAATATGTGTGTCTGAATAGTCAACCTGGTCAACACTTTTTTGCTGTCACGATCTGAGTAGTTTTTGCTTCTATTCGATTATTGTAACGACTAAAACCAGATGTTTAAAGGATACTATAACACAAGATCTCCAGTGTTAATGTTTGTCCGACCTTAGAATAATTCTGGTTTTTGAATTTGTTGTGATTAAGAGATGAACTTTACTGCTGATATTTACACGTAGATCTATAAATAATGTGATAACAAAGAAGATAAGAACAAGTAAAGTTTCCAAGTGCCACGCCTTTGTTGTGATTAAGAGATGAACTTTACGGCTGATATTTACACGTAGATCTATAAATAATGTGATAACAAAGAAGATAAGAACACGTAAAGTTTCCAAGTGCCACGCCTCCGGCTTCAGAAACCGTTTGAAATTAAATAGTTAGTAATTATCGTCTAAACAATTTTCTAGACCTGTTTTTTGTATAAGTTTCATTTCCAGGACTTTGAGGTAAGAGATTTTGTTTGGCCAAACTTTTACTTACAGTAACAAAAGCACCCTCTGGTTGTGAAAAATCTACACATTACAATCTTACCCAACTTTATAGGAATCGGCAGAAAAAAAACAAAAGTTAAACAATATTTTAAGTTATACAAAACATATCCTCGCCATTTTGTTGGAAATATGAAAAATTATCGGTGTTTTGAATAGAAATTGGGTCCGTTTTATTGTATTTTTATGGAGCTAAATATGGGTCCGTTTTATTGTATTTTTATGGAGCTAAATATGGGTCCGTTTTATTGTATTTTTATGGAGCTAAATATGGGTCCGTTTTATTGTATTTTTATGGAGCTAAATATTATTAAGGTAACATTTCTTTATTTCATGTAACGGGAAGATAAAATTATTTACACTTTTTGATTTTAATTAAACAAAAGTACCGGAATAGTTATTGAATTGATCTGTAACTGTGGATGAAGATAAAATTATACGAATTGAAAGATAAATATTCTCAGTGGTGATAACCAAAGATAATTAAGAGTTTTGACAGAACATAAAGATAGGTTATGAACGTGAGAGTATACTGATACGTTATGAACGTGAGAGTACACTGATACGTTATGAACGTGAGAGTACACTGATAGGTTATGAACGTGAGAGTACACTGATAGGTTATGAACGTGAGAGTACACTGATACGTTATGAACGTGAGAGTACACTGATACGTTATGAACGTGAGAGTACACTGATACGTTATGAACGTGAGAGTACACTGATACGTTATGAACGTGAGAGTACACTGATACGTTATGAACGTGAGAGTACACTGATACGTTATGAAC
>NW_013680832.1:0-4548 GCF_000517525.1 Limulus polyphemus
TAAAGTTAATAACACATTTATCTCTGATCCTTATAACACCATAAATTAGGAGTTAATACAAACTCCTTTAATCATTCTCAGTGAAATTCAACTTAATTCAAAAGTTCCACTTTAAGATAATTTTAACCAATCACTATCTGTTGTTTCAGTTTCTAGCTCCGTTTCGTGCTGCCGCTTCTTTCGATTCCCTTCGTTGGACAAAAGGCAGTTATCCAATTGTGTAGCTTTGTGCTTTTACCAACTTTTTCGTGCTACCTAATGGAGTTCAGAGTTCTTGGAAATAAATAATAAAATATAATTGTTATCTCGAAATCCTACGCTAACTTCATTCATCACGTACTCGCTACATTAATTAGCGAAACACGAAGTATGACGTCAGTAGTATGAAATTCAAGCAGTATCACAGGCAAGCTAATATTATCTGCGATTTCTTCTTTCACTAGTTTCAAATACTTCTTCGGGTACTTTTATTCATCAAGTTTATTTAATTAGCTCTTAATTAACTCTGTGTTTTAGTTACATTCCAGAGACTGATTTTCAAGTTGAAAAGTTTTGTCGCCTTTCTTTCAACTCTTTAAAAATCTCTTTGAAACAACAAATTTACATCTCGTTACCACATTCGCTAATAAGAAACATGCATTTTTTATTATCAGTTCCATAACAGTGTTGAAATCACACTGTACAACAGTGTTGAAATCACACTGTACACCAGTGTTGAAATCACACTGTACAGCAGTGTTGAAATCACACTGTACATCAGTGTTGAAATCACACTGTACAACAGTGTTGAAATTACACTGTTCATCAGTGTTGAAATCACACTGTACAACAGTGTTGAAATTACACTGTACATCAGTGTTGAAATCACACTGTACATCAGTGTTGAAATTACACTGTTCATCAGTGTTGAAATTACACTGTTCATCAGTGTTGAAATCACACTGTACAACAGTGTTGAAATCACACTGTACATCAGTGTTGAAATCACACTGTACAACAGTGTTGAAATTACACTGTTCATCAGTGTTGAAATCACACTGTACAACAGTGTTGAAATTACACTGTACATCAGTGTTGAAATTACACTGTACAACAGTGTTGAAATCACACTGTACTGTCCGGAGCTTATGACAAACGGAAGTCCGTGTTTCTACCCAGAACCTTCTAACATCTACTGCTTATTGAAGGTCATTGTTCCCTTCCAAACATAATTCACCCAAAGGCAGAATCGGTAGGACCAAGATATTCTGATTACACTGTACAACAGTGTTGAAATCACACTGTACAACAGTGTTGAAATCACACTGTACATCAGTGTTGAAATCACACTGTACAACAGTGTTGAAATTACACTGTACATCAGTGTTGAAATCACACTGTACATCAGTGTTGAAATCGACAGAAATGGCCTCAAATGGAACAGGATTTGTGAAACGTTTAGCTCTCACACCTGACGGGATTATAGTCAGGGCTGTTGGTTAGATATTGAAATAAATATGAATCAGCTGAATAGTAACAGTTTTACTGAAGGAGAATCGTAGCCATAAACTACTTGACAAACTAAGGTCTTTTGATAATTAACCATCCACCAAATTCATCAAACTAAGGTCTTTTGATAATTAACCATTCACCAAATTCATCAAACTAAGGTCTTTAGATAATTAACCATCCACCAAATTCATCAAACTAAGGTCTTTTAATAATTAACCATCCACCAAATTCATCAAACTAAGGTCTTTAGATAATTAACCATCCACCAAATTCATCAAACTAAGGTCTTTAGATAATTAACCATCCACCAAATTCATCAAACTAAGGTCTTTTGATAATGTAGCCATAAACTACTTGACAAACTAAGGTCTTTTGATAATTAACCATCCACCAAATTCATCAAACTAAGGTCTTTTGATAATTAACCATCCACCAAATTCATCAAACTAAGGTCTTTAGATAATTAACCATCCACCAAATTCATCAAACTAAGGTCTTTTACAATTAACCATCCACCAAATTCATCAAACTAAGGTCTTTGACAATTAACCATCCACCAAATTCATCAAACTAAGGTCTTTTGATAATGTAGCCATAAATGAAAATCAAACACATCAACAAAATATGAAAAAAAACAACACGTAAATTCAGTAATATCACACATGATATCTAAAAACAAGAACATTTAATTTGAATTTTTAATATTCAAGATATTACTGAGTAAACAAACTAGGTCATAATCTATGTTCGTCATCTGTGCATGTAATCTATCCATTTATAAACTTACACTGTCTATATTACAGCAAATGAAACCATTTTATTAACCTTGTTTAAAACTTAAACTGTCTGCATTACAGCAAGTGAAACCATTTTATTAACCTTGTTTAAACTTACACTTTAATTCTTTGTATTACTGTATTACTTTATCCTTTTTGGATTACCTACACCTTTAATTCTTTGTATTACTGTATTATTTTGCCCTTTTCGTATTACCATACTGTTTTTGATCTTTGTATTACCGTACTTTTGTTTATTTGTATTTTTGAATTATTTCAAGTCTCTGTATTGTTGAAAAACCTGGTGTCTTTGCATTGTTAAGCTACATGATGTCTTTATATTACTGAACTATTTTATATTGCTATATTTATAAGTAATACGGCCCTTGTATTTTAGAGAAACATAAAGGCTGTACAGTATTGTGTTTATATGATAATAAAACTCGGCCATGATTGGGACTTTAACTGGTGCCGGTAAAAGATAAAACTTTGGTTTGAATGAGAATATTCCAGAACATTACTAAATTTCCCTCAGTTTTTCAATGGAAGAGCTACTTACTGAAGAAGGATATTATTAGTTAATTCATAGATAGAGTTTCACATTCAGAACTTGGAAAATCCATGGGAAGTGTGAAGACACTCCTGTATTTACCTGTAACCTGGATACGATTTCCACTCAGTTTCAATGGAAGAGCTACTTACTGAAGAAGGATATTATTAGTTAATTCATAGATAGAGTTTCACATTCAGAACTTGGAAAATCCATGGGAAGTGTGAAGACACTCCTGTATTTACCTGTAACCTGGATACGATTTCCACTCATTTCAATCTCTCTCTGTTTTCCTTTTCCGTCTTACAACACTGTAGTAGCTTATCTCTGAAACGGACGTAAATTTCCGTTCGATAATGCAGGAACTGAAGAAGTAACAGCAAGGTGTTGTACTATTTCACGCGTGTATGACATAATCATCGTGTTTTTCAGCTAATATTGATATAAAAAAGTTTTCAAATATTCAATAGCTAATGTTTTTCGCAAGAACATTTGGAAGTCAACGTACAGAGTCCAGTGTTGTGTTATAATAAAAGTTTAAGTTTAAACAAGGTTAATAAAATGGTTTCACTTGCTGTAATGCAGACAGTTCATATTCTACAGATACATTAAGTGTTCTTATTCTACAGATACAATAAGTGTTCATATTCTACAGATACATTAAGTGTTCATATACTACAGAAACATTAAGTGTTCATATACTACAGTTACATTAAGTGTTCTTATTCTACAGAAACATTAAGTGTTCATATACTACAAGTACATTAAGTGTTCATATTCTACAGATACATTAAGTGTTCTTATTCTACAGATACATTAAGTGTTCATATACTACAGAAACATTAAGTGTTCATATACTACAGATACATTAAGTGTTCATATTCTACAGATACATTAAGTGTTCTTATTCTACAGATACATTAAGTATTCTTATTCTACAGGTACGTTCTAAGTCTTTGTTTTTACTGAACTATTCTACTTCAAGTTTGTGTGAGTGTTCAGCAGGTTTTTGTATTACCTACACACTTAATGTATCTGTAGTATATGAACACTTAATGTATCTGTAGTATATGAACACTTAATGTATCTGTAGAATAAGAACACTTAATGTATCTGTAGAATAAGAACACTTAATGTATCTGTAGAATATGAATACTTAATGTATCTGTAGTATATGAACACTTAATGTATCTGTAGAATAAGAACACTTAATGTATCTGTAGTATAAGAACACTTAATGTATCTGTAGTATATGAACACTTAATGTTTCTGTAGTATATGAACACTTAATGTATCTGTAGTATAAGAACACTGAATGTATCTGTAGTATAAGAACACTTAATGTATCTGTAGAATATGAACACTTAATGGATATGTAGTATAAGAACACTTAATGTACTTGTACAAATCACAAACGTCATTATGTGATCTACATACAAAGATATATCGTGTCTTCTGTAATACAGCTACAAGCGTCTTTATGTGATTTATGTACAGAGATTTATCGTGTGTTCTATAATATTAAATTCTAGCTGTTCTGATGACTCTTGATTAATAAATGTTGTGTTTGTTTAACAAACACAAACTTCACCCACCAAAAAACATCAATACAGATAAAATACAATTTTAGCTGTCCTGATGACTCTTGATTAATAAATATTGTGTTTGTTGTATTTTATCTGTATTGATGTTTTTGGTGAGTAAAGTTTGTGTTTGTTAAATTCTAGCTGT
>NW_013680833.1:0-2189 GCF_000517525.1 Limulus polyphemus
TTGTACCAAGTAAGGCTAAATATGAGTATGGTGGTTATAAATTCGGTAACTAGAGTTACACCTACATATTCGTGGAGTTGTTGTACCAAGTAAGGCTAACGATGAGTGTGGTGGTTATAAATTAGGTAACTAGAGTTACACCTAGGTATTCGTGTAGTTGTTGTACCAAAAACGCTAAAGATGAGTATGGTGCTTACAAATTCGGTAACTTGAGTTACACTTAGGTTTTTATGGAATAGTTGTACCATATAAGGCTAAAGATGAGTATGGTGGTTATAAATTCTGTAACTAGAGTTACGCATAGGTGTACATGGAGTACTTGTACCAAGTAAGGCTAAATATGAGTATGGTGGTTATAAATTCGGTAACTAGAGTTATACCTAGGTATTCGTGGAGTTGTTGTACCAAGTAAGGCTAACGATGAGTGTGGTGGTTATAAATTAGGAAACTAGAGTTACACATAGGTATTCGTGGAGTTGTTGTACCAAAAAACGCTAAAGATGAGTATAGTGGTTACAAATTCGGTAACTTGAGTTACACCTAGGAGTTCGTGGAGTTGTTGAACCAAATAACGCTAAAGTTGAATATGGGGGTTATAAATTCGGTAAGTAGAGTTACACCTAGGTGTTCGTGGAGTTGTTGTACCAAATGACGCTAATGATGAGTATGGGGTTTCACATTAAGTTACTAGAGTTACACCTTGGTGTTCAAAGAGTAGTTGTACCAAGTAAGGCTAAAGATGAGTATGATGGTTATAAATTCGGTAACTATAGTTACACCTAAGTGTTTATGGAGTAGTTGTACCAAGTAAGGCTAAAGATGAATATGGTGGTTAGAAATTCGGTAACTAGAGTTACACCTAGGTGTTCGTGGAGTTGTTGAACCAAATAACGCTAAAGATGAGTATGGGGGTTATAAGTTCGGTAACTAGAGTTACACCTAGGTGTTCGTGGAGTTGTTGTACCAAATAACGCTAATGATGAGTATGGGGTTTCACATTAAGTAACTAGAGTTACAACTTGGTGTTCAAAGAGTAGTTGTACCAAGTAAGGCTAAAGATGAGTATGATGGTTATAAATTCGGTAACTATAGTTACACCTAACTCACGGTAACTCGAGGTAAACCTAAGTGTTCATGGAGTAGTTGTACCAAGTAAGACTAAAGATGAGTATGGTGGTTATAAATTGTGTAACTAGAGTTATACCTAGGTGTTCATGGAGTAGTTGTACCAAGTATGGCTAAAGATGAGTATGGTGGTTATAATTTCGGTAACTAGAGTTACACCTAGGTGTTTGTGGAGCTGTTGTACCAAATAACACTAAAGATGAGTATGGTGGTTATAAATTCGGTAACTATAGTTACACCTAGGTGTTCATGGAGTAGTTGTGCCAAGTAAGGCTAAAGATGAGTATGGTGGTTATAAATTCGGAAACTCGAGTTGAACCAAAGAGTTCATGGAGTTGTTGTACCAAATAAGACTAAAGATGAGTATGGTAGTTATAAATTCGGTAACTATAGTTACACCTAAGTGTTTATGGAGTACTTGTACCAAGTAAGGCTAAAGATGAATATGGTGGTTATAAATTCGGTAACTATAGTTACACCTAAGTGTTCATGGAGTAGTTGTACCAAGTAAGGCTAAAGGTTCATAAAGTAGTTGTACCAATTAAGGCTAAGGAAGAGTATGGTGGTTATAAATTATGTAACTAGAATTACACCTAGGTGTTCATGGAGTAGTTGTACCAAGTAAAGCTCAAAATGAGTATGGCGGTTATAAATTTGGTAACTAGAGTTACACCTACATGTTCGTGGAGTTGTTGTACCAAATAACGCTAAAGATGAGTATGGGATTACACATTCGGTAACCATAGTTACACCTACGTGTTCGTGGAGTAGCTGTACCAAGTAAGGCTAAAGATGAGTATGGTGGTTATAAATTCGGTAACTAGAGTTACACCTAGGTATTCGTGGAGTTGTTGTACCAAGTAAGGCTAACGATGAGTATGGCGGTTATAAATTCTGTTACCAGAGTTACACCTAAGTGTTCATGGAGTTATTGTACCAAGTAAGGCTAACGATGAATATGGTGGTTACAAAATCGGTAACTAGAGTTACACCTAAGTGTTCATAGAGTACTTGTACCAAGTAAGGCTAAAGATGAGTATGGTGGTTATAAATTCGGTAACTAG
>NW_013680833.1:2199-4553 GCF_000517525.1 Limulus polyphemus
CACGAATACCTAGGTGTAACTCTAGTTACCGAATTTATAACCACCATACTCATCTTTAGCCTTACTTGGTACAAGTACTCTATGAACACTTAGGTGTAACTCTAGTTACCGATTTTGTAACCACCATATTCATCGTTAGCCTTACTTGGTACAATAACTCCATGAACACTTAGGTGTAACTCTGGTAACAGAATTTATAACCGCCATACTCATCGTTAGCCTTACTTGGTACAACAACTCCACGAATACCTAGGTGTAACTCTAGTTACCGAATTTATAACCACCATACTCATCTTTAGCCTTATTTGGTACAACTACTCCATGAACACTTAGGTGTAACTCTGGTAACAGAATTTATAACCGCCATACTCATCGTTAGCCTTACTTGGTACAACAACTCCACGAATACCTAGGTGTAACTCTAGTTACCGAATTTATAACCACTTTACTTATCTTTAGCCTTACTTGGTACAAGTAGTCCATGTACACCTAGGTGTAACTCTAGTTACAAAATTTATAACCACCATACTCATCTTTAGCCTTACTTGGTACAAATCCTCCATAGAACACTTAGGTTTAACTCTAGTTACCGAATTTATAACCCCCATACTCATCTTTAGCGTTGTTTGGTACAACAACTTCATGAACACCTAGGTGTAACTCTTGTTAAAGAATTTGTAACCACCATACTCATCTTTAGCCTTACTTGATACAACTACTCCATGAACACTTAGGTTGAACTCTAGTTACCGAATTTATAACCCCATACTCATCTTTAGCGTTATTTGTTACAACACTCCATGAACACTTAGGTGTAACTCTGGTTACAGAATTTATAACCGATATACTCATCTTTTGCATTACTTGGTACAACTACTCCATGAACACTTAGGTTTAACTCTAGTTACCGAATTTATAAACCCCGTATTCATATTTAGCCTTACTTGGTACAACTACTCCATGAACACCTAGGTGTAACTCTAGTTACCGAATGTAACTAGAGTTACATCTTGGTGTTCGTAGAGTTGTTGTGACAAATAACGCTGTAGATGAGTATGGGTTATAAATTCGGTAACTAGAGTTACCTAAGTGTTCATGGAGTAGTTGTACCAAGTAAGGCTAAAGATAAGTATGATGGTTATAAATTCGGAAACTATAGTTACACCTAGGTGTTTATAGAGTAGTTGTACCAAGTAAGACTAAAGATGAGTATTGCGGTTATAAATACTGTAACCAGAGTTACACCTAAGTGTTCATGGAGTAGTTGTACCAAGTAAGGGTAAATATGAATATGGTGGTTATAAATTCGGTAACTCGAGTTAAACCTAAGTGTTCATGGAGTAGTTGTACCAAGTAAGGCAAAAGATGAGTATGTTGGTTATAAATTCTGTAACCAGAGTTACACCTAAGTGTTCATGGAGTAGTTGTACCAAGTAAGGCTAAGGATGAGTATGGTGGTTACAAATACTGTAACTAGAGTTACATCTAGGTGTTCGTAGAGTTGTTGTGACAAATAACGCTAAAGATGAGTATTGTGTTATAAATTCGGTAACTAGAGTTAAACCTAAGTGTTCATGGAGTAGTTTTACCAAGTAAGGCTAAAGGTAAGTATGATGGTTATAAATTCGGAAACTATAGTTACACCTAGGTGTTTATGGAGTAGTTGTACCAAGTAAGGCTAAAGATGAGTATGGTGGTTATAAATTCGGTAACTATAGTTACATCTAGGTGTTCATGGAGTAGTTGTACAATGTAAGGCTAAAGATGAGTATGGTGGTTATATATTCTGTAACTAGTGTTACACCTAGGTGTTCGTGGAGTTGTTGTACCAAGTAGGGATAAAGATAAGATTGATGGTTACACATGCGCTAACTTGTTGTACATGGAGTAGCTGTACCAAGTAAGGCTAAATACGAGTATGTTGGTTATAAATTCAGTAACTAGAGTCACACCTAGGTGTTCATGGAGTAGTTGTACCAGGTGAGGCTAAAGAAAAGTATGTTGGTTATAAATTCAGTAACTAGAGTTACACCTAGGTGTTCGTGGAGTAGTTGTAACAAGTAATGCTAAAGTTGAGTATGGTGGTTATAAATTCGGTAAGTATACTTACACCTAAGTGTTTATGGAGTAGTTGTACCAAGTAAGGTTAAAGATGAGTATGGTGGTTATAAATTCGGTAACTATAGTTACACCTAAGTGTTCATGGAGTAGTTGTACCAAGTAAGGCTAAAGATGAATTTGGTGGTTAAAAATATGGTGGTTACAAATACATAACGCTACAGATGAGTTTGGTACAACAACTCCATGGACATTTAGGTGTAACTCTAGTTACTGAATTTATAACCAACATACTC
>NW_013680834.1:0-2967 GCF_000517525.1 Limulus polyphemus
TATATTGTCTGATGAGGGTTAACATTGCTAGATACAGCAGGCGTTAGCAGGTTATGATACTAAGTCTGATTATAGTTGACATCAATAGATACAGCAGGCGTTAGCAGGTTATGATACACTGTCTGATTATAGTCGGCACAACTAGATACAGCAGGCGTTAGCAGGTTATGATATATTGTCTGATGAGGGTTAATACTACTAGATACAGCAGGCATTAGCAGGTTATGATACACTGTCTGATTATAGTTGACATCAATAGATACAGCAGGCGTTAGCAGGTTATGATACACTGAATGATGAGGGTTAACATTGCTAGATACAGCAGGCGTTAGCAGGTTATGATACACTGTCTGATTATAGTTGACATCAACAGATACAGCAGGCCTTAGTTGGTTATGATATATTGTCTGATGAGGGTTAACACTACTAGATACAGCAGGTTTTAGCTGGTTATTATACACTGTCTGATGAGGGTTAACATTGCTAGATACAGCAGAACCCCCTCTGCCCCAAACAAACATTTTTACACCCTCCCAAGTAAATTAATATATTATATAAACACCAATGCTGCCTATTAAGTTGACTCTGAAGGTTCTTACAAGGAACGTAATGAATGTTGTCAGTGTTATAATACTTCAGCTCATCATGATTATATTGATTTAACTTTGCTAAACACTACCAGCTTCATCAGGTGATAGTATATTACCCGATGACATTGGACATTTCTCATCTGATTATCTTAATTTGATTAATGAGCTCTTTAGCTGCTTATATTTTGCCTTTTGTAAATTCATTTGCTTTTTGGTTGCATTGGAAATAAATTATAATGGGGTTTCATTTACAGCAAATTTAGTTCCAAAAACCATGATTTTCATAGCTTGACTAAAAAAATTGGTAAATATATACATATAATGGTAGTTTGAAACATGAACTCAGTTTCTGATGGTAATGAACAGAAACTTACTGTGTTTTGTAATTGTTGTTAGCTACACCATAGTCCAAGCTGTGATGATGAACCGTTAAAGTATAAATAACGTTTCAGCTAAAGGGCAACTCATGAATTGTTATCATTGTAGCAAGATAGTTTATACAGGACTGTACACTATCTATTTAACCCAGTCACTGTAATAGTACTAGTGACACAGAGAATTTTTAATAATAAAACAATGTGTACACAAAAAACTACTTTTTTTTTTTATCAAGACTTGCCTGCTACATATATATACATATAAAAGTATGTGTAATAGTCAGTATAAAAATAGACCAAACATTTGGTTGAAATATTTTATTTGTAACATATGTGAAGGACCCAAGCAGCAGTTAATAGAATTAATTGCAGTTCTAATGGTATTTTAATAAATATCTTTTTGTGTGTGTGTGAGACATGTTATTAGGGACAAACAAAGACATGGACCCACAAGCAGTTTGTTGTATCAGTAACTTTAAAAAATGATGGATCTCGTCTGTAATTTTATGGGTAAAAATTTGTGTTAAGTTTTTAATGCTTATTTTTTTTTATACCTTAAGGAAGATCTTGAACTAAATGTAAATTCCTGTATGTATCTTGTAGTGTTCTACAAATTGATGAACAGTAAGCATGTCTTCAACTAAATGTAAATTCCTGTATGTATCTTGTAGTGCTCTACAAACTGATGAACAGTAAGCATGTCTTCAACTAAATGTAAATTCCTGTATGTATCTTGTAGTGCTCTACAAACTGATGAACAGTAAGCATGTCTTTAACTAAATGTAAATTCCTGTATGTATTTTGTAGAGCTCTACAAGTCGATGAACAGTAAGCATGTCTTCAACTAAATGTAAATTCCTGTATGTATTTTGTAGAGCTCTACAAGTCAATGAACAGTAAGCATGTCTTTAACTAAATGTAAATTCCTGTATGTATTTTGTAGAGCTCTACAAGTCAATGAACAGTAAGCATGTCTTTAACTACATGTAAATTCCTGTATGTATTTTGTAGAGCTCTACAAGTCAATGAACAGTAAGCATGTCTTTAACTACATGTAAATTCCTGTATATATTTTGTAGAGCTCTACAAGTCAATGAACAGTAAGCATGTCTTCAACTAAACGTAAATTCCTGTATGTATTTTGTAGAGCTCTACAAGTCAATGAACAGTAAGAATGTAGCTTCTTCTAGTGTTCAGCCACCTCTTGAGCTTCCATGCGAACCTGATTTGTTGCAGCTAATTAAAGCATTTACCCCACAACTGGAGAAATTAGGCATTACCATCACTTACGAAGCATCACAAAACTCGATGGTTAAAGTGCACACTGTTCCCTCTTGTATGCTGGAAAAAGAAGTGAATGAAGTAAAGCGAGGAAGGAAACCAGTCATAGCCGAGTTGGTAGAGGTACGTAATCCTAACCTCTTCTGTTGAAACGTAATCCTTCTATTTCTAGTTTCTTTTTTTAGAGACATGATGTTATACGTACTGTTACTGTGTTTTATATAAGTATTTACGTAACTGAATTAGTAGAAAATAGTATAATATTTAAATTACAGAGTTAAGTACAATAACTTGTTATTTTAGCTTTTATTCGTAGTACTAATCTATATAAATAAAAGCTACTGTCTGTTGCAATGTTGTAGTGCTAAATATAGAAATGCGGAATGGGTTTTTAAAGTGTTATTAGTAGTAGTAATAGTAGTAGTATTTATTATGTTACCTGTACATAAAAAAAAACAATATTTCAGAAATAGTAGCAATAATTGACATCTACGTTTTAAAATTTTACAGTAAAGAAAATAAATTTTGTTACACATTGAAGTACTAAATGAGATTTAAATGGTGACAGTACAGTGTTCAGGCCAAACAAAAAGTAACAGTGCGCCATGCCAACGCGTTCCGACCCCACTACTCCTCTGGTCTGTTGGTAATGCTCAAATTGCCTCAGTGGTTAGAGCAATCAAACCTCAAGCAGAAGTTTTGCATTCAAATACCAGTAC
>NW_013680834.1:3962-5537 GCF_000517525.1 Limulus polyphemus
AGGTTTCGATACCCATGGTGAGCAGAGCACAGATAGCCCATTGTATAGCTTTGTGCTTAATTACAAACAAACAAACAAATACCAGTACAGTTGGGATATTTTATCTTTTTTTTTTATTTGATAACTGATCATGATTAGAGGAGGCTCTTTCAGGATTTGGAAAAACATAAATACTATGATATTATATATTAATATTTGTTATCATTGGATCTCAAAGTGATGACTCTTATGTGGAAGTCTCGTATTGAAATCACAGTCAAGTTGGATTTTATGTTGTTATTTTTTTATAATGATCATATTTACAGCAAGCTCTTTCAATACCATTATAGATTAAATCAGGAATTTGAGATATTGGTTAAAAGATGACATGTTTACAGTATCAAACCATGTCAGCTTTTCTTTTCACTTCTGACACCATTCATGAAATAGGTTGTAGATTAAAATTCTGAATAAAACTTAAAAATAGTTCAGAAACAGTGCAAGAAAGAAAACGTCACTTAGAAATAGAAATTAAAATTAGATAGATGGCACAACAAAATCAAGAAAGTTTGATAAAAACAGGGGGGGAAATAATTAACACGGTCAAATGAAGTTCCTTTAAGTAACAAAGCAAAGAAGACAAACTGATGCTGAAAGACATGTATACGGGTTATGTCCCCCTATGTCTTTCCCATGAACTAAATGAATGCATCAGCTAGTATGCTATAAAGAACACCTTAACTGTTTTCAAAATGAATATATTTTCAGTGTATTTGGTCATAATTATGCTTAGGAAATATTACACTAGAGAGGCAGTGTTTACAGTATTTTTTGAAGCTTTTATCTGTATAGGTGTGTGTAATTAACCAAGGGAGCATTACTTTGAAGTAATCTTTGACAGTTAAAATTAGGAACTTTTCTAGAAAACACCTGCAGTATATTGTAACATGCTCCATATATATATATGCTTAATCAGATATGGTTGTATGCAGGAGTTGAGTCTAAAATCTTTAAATAGTTATTTAACAAATAACATTGATTCTGTGTTAGCCTTAGTTTTATTCTTAACAAACAAACTTTTTAAAAACAAACATTTTTTGGAGGGCACATTTTAAAAAATACTATAAAGAAGGAAATAGTACAGAACAACATGTTATCAATATCTTTGATAGTACCAAATATTTGAATAGTGAATGTGGTCTATTTTAGAACCTCATCAGGGAGCAAATGGAGCTGTGTAAACAAACTCGAGGAGCTTCGGGAGCTTTGCCAAAAACTCTGGTTTATGTTCTGAACTCGCAAGCTTGTCACGGTAAAATACATCTTGGTTATATATATTGTTATTTAATCATATACAACTTGTTCATGAATTGCATGACATTTTAACTTTCTTTTATAGCTCTTCAGCTAGAATTTAAATACTATTGTAGGTAATGTGAGTTAAGACTCTTTAGCTAGAATTTAAATACTATTGTAGGTAATGTGAGTTAAGACTTTAGCTGGAATTTAAATACTGTTGTAAGTAATGTGAGTTAAGACTCTTTAGCCAGAATTTAAATACTATTGTAGGTAATGTGAGTTAAGACTTTAGCTGGA
>NW_013680835.1:0-4540 GCF_000517525.1 Limulus polyphemus
CCCACTTTTATACTGGAGTCCCAAATGTTGCTTTGTTGGAGTATTCTTGAACTAAAGTAGAGCAGTTAACCGATTGGTGTGGAAAAGAAACAAAAAATCATGTTAGAATGCAGGAACCTACTCTCCATCTTGCCATTGTTGCCACACAATCCTGGGCTTCATGTCTTATCACGTGGTTTAGAAATAAAATGCAGTACGCAAGCACAACTGACTGGCGATTGAGGTAAAGTTCATGCTTCTGTAAAACTGAAGTGTTACAAGATGACGTTAAATCACTTCATTCATCTATTGCTTGGGCTCAGTCTTGTGAATTAAATCAGTTTGAATGATTAATAGTTATTACAACTTCACCATATTTTAAACAATAATGAAGAATCAAGCCTTACGAAGGTCATTAACTATTCTTTCATTCCCTTCAATATAGTAGAATTTATAATGGTTCGAATGAGTTAATAAACCTGATGTGAGCTATTAGAACTATCACTAAGGATGCCATTTTCTTTTTGGCCACTCTGTGACAAAGCATATTTTAGTGTTGTTTTTTATTTTGTTTATCAGAACTTCTGATTGTTTCATGTACAATGTTATGTGTGTATTAGAGTTTATTACTTTAAACCCAACCTTCGTGCTACGAGATGAGCTTAGCGATCGCTGGGTCGGTTTACTGAGTAAGTTATAACAATACTTGGTGATGGCATGTAAGATGCACAGCTTCTAATATCACACGAGCACACACTTACTTTATCAAACATTATTTTAATATTCAATCTGTCCAATAAATTTAAAAAATACCCTTCCATACTTCTCACTTCCTTATCAACAAGAACTAGTAAACCAGAACAAACCAGCATAAAGATTACTGTTGGATAGTTAGGCCAGGTTGCAAGTATTAAAAAAAGTTTACAATGATTTTTGAACTAAACGTTGCTACGTACACAAGAATAAAAAAAAAGGCTTAAAAATGAAGCCCGATTCACTGACATCTAAAATACTCTTGCTTACATAAATATATACATATATATCATAGGGAACTGGTCAATTGTTCTCCACTGATCCTTAGTGCAAACCTGGTGGTGAATGGGTGAATTATGATATATGTACACATGCCAGTAACATGTTACTTTCCTTGGTGCATAGGATCATAAGCTCAATAAACTATTCAACACTAGTGGTGTATAGGTTATCAATTTTCTAAAGGGAACTAAATGACAGCCTTTCTTCAAATAAATATAATGGCTTATGCTGAATAAATGTGAATTTTTTTCCTTCTTTTATTTGTATAACAAAACTTCCTATGTTAATAATATACTATTTGCTACAGAGACAACAATTTAAGTGCCCTGAGAACTTAAAAACAGTTCTCTGCTTCTTATTTACAAAGTAGTCTAGGAAATATGTCCATGGCTCGGAGTGCTTTACAGCTCTTAAACCTGCCGGCTATAACTCCGATCAGGGCTGGGAAAATGTTAGTCTTTGATTTCTACAAGTCCTTTCAATGTGCTTCTACTTTATCACAAGAAACAGTTCTACATTAAAAGTACCAATCTATATTTCCAACTCTTCGGTTAATTAACGTAACTACTTCCTCACTCAATATACAAAAAGTTTTGCCTTTTTTGTCCACCGGGTAATATTATAAACGATCTCTAGATAATACATTTTATTTTCACAACAGAAACTTCACACTATTATTTGACTTCCTTATAGACATGTCATTTTTATAATTGTTTTCCAAACAATCAACAAATGCTGTTTTATAATCATCATGTTCAGGGCCAGACATCTAAATTTCTACAACATATTTAAAACAGGATTTCAACTGTTAACCATCCAGACCTTTTCACTATTAATTTACACGGGAACTTCATGATTACATTTATATTCTATCATTTTACAACATATAACAAAGAGTTCTATGCTGAACAAAGAGAATGCCTTCATTATCCTTAAAACAACAATCACCATTCATGTCTTCCCAACAAATGTCTAGTTTGGTACGTATATATACCACACCATGTAGTTGCGTTTACTTGTGCTGTCTTACCACCAGCACCTTTCACTATGACAGACCTATTTATTACAATAACTAACAATCAACCTGTCTATGGCTAAATACAGTCGTCGTTCTAGGTAATCAAGACCAGTGCACACACTTCACATCCTAACCTTTTTTTTACAGTACTCACCAAATATCCAGATTGAAATGTTCTAGATACACATCACCTTGTACAGATGTTCACAGTAAACTAGTTATTTTAGATAGACACTGACCAGTCTTTTACAGCTAACTATAGTTGGTACTTTAGCTAGATCCTGACCAGTCTTTTACAGCTAACTATAGTTGGTACTTTAGCTACAACCTGACCAATAATTCATGGTCAAAACATTCAATCCTGACCAAAGATGTCCATCATGAACAGTGTATTTTCTCCAGTTTCTCACATACATCCAGACCAGTTGTTTACAGCTAACTATAATTGGTACCTTAGCTAGATCCTAACCAAAGATGTCCATCATGAACAGTGAATTTTCTCCAGCATTTCACATACATCCAGACCAGTTGTTTACAGCTAACTATAGTTGGTACGTTAACTAGATCGTAACCAAAGATGTCCATCATGAACAGTGTATTTTCTCCAGTTTTTCACATACATCCAGACCAGTTGTATACAGCTAACTATAGTTGGTACCTTAGCTAAATCCTAACCAAAGATGTCCATCATGAACAGTGTATTTTCTCCAGTTTTTCACATACATCCAGACCAGTTGTTTACAGCTAACTATAGTTGGTACCTTAGCTAGATCCTAACCAAAGATGTCCATCATGAACAGTGTATTTTCTCCAGTTTCTCACATACATCCAGACCAGTTGTTTACAGCTAACTATAATTGGTACCTTAGCTCGATCCTAACCAAAGATGTCCATCATGAACAGTGAATTTTCTCCAGCATTTCACATACATCCAGACCAGTTGTTTACAATCAAATACAGATACTCTTCCATATCCATCTTGATTAGGTATCAATGTTTGAAATCTAATTCAACACGTTTGTACTGCTGAATAACCTTCTACTTTAGATGAGTTTTGTATAACAGTGTTCCTTTTGCCATATCCTTCTCATTCTCCATCAAAAACTGCAGGTCTCTGAGGTTCACTCTCTTTACACGAGGTCGTAGCTAGAATCAATAAAATAATACATTAGCTGCAGAACTAAGAATTATTTATGTTTAACTTGGATTACAATTTAATTATGCTAGTATTTTTATCTGGGTTACAAAACAATCCAAACCGTGGCACTGGCCAATTGACTCAGTGACACAAGCATTTAATGACAGTTCCTTTACTACCTACTGTCACTCCTATTTTATGACATAGTATACTGCCTCGATGTGTGTAACAGTCAAGTCCCTCCCATGGCACATGAGATCTGGTGCTGAACTCTGGCTTAACTGGCATAAGTGAATGACAGTGGCAACACGTTCCCTCTGGATGGAATGACAGTCTATTGTAGATTAACCCCCAACTGGTACTCATCATATAACTGGGCGGGATAGGCCAAAACAATTGGGGTAAACCGTCTTGATCAAGGACACAATGGCATGACATGAGCCAGCCTCAAACTTCCACCCATTCAATATAAATTTAAATAACCTACAAAACTTTTGCAACAGACATATCTCACAAAAAGAAGTATAGTATGAACATATCCAAACATTAGATGAAATACAGTTAAATCTAATTTTCTAGAAAATAGAATGTAGGCACAAAATCCGACAACAGGACACAAACTATAAGGTGTATCATTATGTAATGTGTCCTGGTTTTTGAGGTACTGGCACGAGTAGGATCCAAACTGTATTGAAGGTACCCCTCCTATCTGGCTTAACCTCAATTTCTCCAGCCTCATATGTTTAAAATTAAAAAAAAAGAGAGAAAAAGGAACAGATGTCGGTGCTCAAGCACACAAGTCCCATATTTTTCGCTGTCTGTAGCGAGAAGTGGGGAGGTGGTGGTTCTCTTGTTACATTTAAGTGAAGTACTATACATCAATGGGGGGAAGACAACAAAACTATCCTTGAAGCCCTCAGTATGATGTTATGGTACTATTATACTAAACCCCTCCTGTTGTTTTAGCACAGCTCCCATCCTGCAGGAGAAGAATATCTACCTATGTACTAAAGAAGAAAAAGTTGTAAACTTAAAAATTAATCATTTGTTTACCTGTGGTTTGTTGCTTGTTGTAAGTGAATGTTTGCCCGTGGTTTGCTGCTAGTGGTAAGTGAATGTTTACCTGTGGTTTGTTGCTAGTGGTAAGTCAATGTTTGCCCGTGGTTTGCTGCTAGTAGTAAGTGAATGTTTACCTGTGGTTTGTTGCTAGTGGTAAGTGAATGTTTACCTGTGGTTTGCTGCTAGTAGTAAGTGAATGTTTACCTGTGGTTTGTTGCTTGTTGTAAGTGAATGTTTGCCCGTGGTTTGCTGCTAGTGGTAAGTGAATGTTTACCTGTGGTTTGTTGCTAGTGGTAAGTGGATGTTTGCCC
>NW_013680836.1:0-1516 GCF_000517525.1 Limulus polyphemus
CTTTAAAAAATAATTATTCAAAGAAAATCCGAACATCTTAAAAGGCCATGACGTCTTCTTATAAAATGAACTCCACCTTTTGGATTCTTTTTACTCTGGTTTCCGAAAGTTAAAATTTTTTTTAGCTTTTCACGTAACACAATATTTTTGGTTAATGATGTAATGTCTCAATTATTAGTTTTCCTACGAAATAAGTGGTATACGATATTTTTCTATTAATTCTGCGTCAAAAAAGAACTTTTTTCCATTTCACCAAAATATTCATATTTTCATCGAAAAAACCAAGTAAAGCCCATGTTTTTGCCCAACTTTTGAAAAAAAATTGTTTTTCTTCATATTTCAATACAAAGATGCCTTCGATGTAAGACTTTCAAAATGAATATCCTTTCTTCAAAATTCCCAATAGTTATTTTATAATGTGTTATCAAGATTTCGGTTAGCTGCGATTTTACTGGTTTTTTTGTTTTCAGTTGTATTGTAAACAAAGATTAGCTTTAAAAATAAGATTATTCAAAGAAAATCCGAACATCTAAAAGGCCATGGCGTCTTCTTATAAAATAAACTCCACCTTTTGGATTCTTTTTATCCTGAATTTCATCCCTGTGGTGAATTCATATGTGTAGGATGTAAGCCGTATGTCTTAAACAGTCATTTATGTTTTCTCCAGGACAAAGATGTCAAATAAATACTTTTTTCTTATTTTGAGACAGATCAGGAAACCAGAATTCACGATTTCAACTGCTATGTGGTCCATGATTTTTATGGTAATGAAACAGTTTTCAAAGGATATAATTCATGCGACGAATTCTGTAAATTCTTATTTTGGAAAGAACATAAGAATTATGGCGCATAATATGAAAGGATTATCTTGAATTATCTTATTTATCAAGGGATAAAACCTGAGATTATTGTAAACGGTGGAAAAATCATGATTATGTCCGACAAAAGTCTCAGAATAAGAATAACTGACAGTTACAGTTTTATACCTATGTCTTTATCAGACTTAAAAACATTTGGATTAGAAGAATTTCAGAAAGGATATTTTCCTCATATTTTCAATACTAAGTCAAATCAGAAATAACAAGGGCCTATACCGGATGCCAGATTTTACTCTCCCGACACCATGATAGCACCAGTAAGACAAAAGTTCCTGGATTGGCACTGTCAGCGACGAGAAGAAGAGTACATCATTGACTTCCTTGAAGAGATGTACAGGTAAGAAAAAAATAACATTATCAACGTTGATTTTTATTAAATGTTTTTCGTTGTTCTGTTGAAAAAATTGTGTTTAAATTTATATTTATCATTTTTTTTTCTTTAGATACTGCCGATTAGACGTAGACATACACTGAGTGGTCACAAGTAAATAGACACCTAATGTTTCGTCACTTAACGGATTTATGCTAACTAATTTGTGTTCACAGAGCACTATATAAATGAAATAGGTATAAATGAAATGTAGCACTAATTATCTTGTGCTACAACATGCCTAGAACTCAAGGTCCTCTCGAATTGT
>NW_013680836.1:2462-5485 GCF_000517525.1 Limulus polyphemus
TATCAATTCATGTGAATATGACGGAAAATTTTCATTTTTTTCTGAAAAGGTTGTGTCTATTTACTCGTGACCACGCTGTGTACTTCGATGGTGCTGTCTTTATTTCAGGGAATAGTTTCTCACAACCTGTGACGTATATCCCTTCAACTACACGACCATTGCTTCTGTATACATGTTTTAAATAGACTCATGTTGTTTATAAGAAATCATACAATTCAAAGACAAAAACAACTCGACGCTATAGAATACAAAGTTATAACAATATGGAATTTAAGAAAATGAAGACTAATGAATCAGATTCAATGAATTTCCTTAGGGACCATTAATGAATCAGATTCAATGAATTTCATTAGGGACCATTAATGAATCAGATTCAATGAATTTCCTTAGGGACCATACAGTAATTTGTTTCCCACCTGGAGATACGAGACTCCTATGGAGGAAGAGTTAACACCACAAGGCCTTTATACAATGTAAAAGTATGTATATTTCACATCTCTATATCCATGGACTAACAAATACTGAGAATATCTTGTCGGACATCCAACAATTATAACTACAAACTTTTCTAGTTTAAATCATTATTTTAGATTTATTAAATGTAAAGTTCTAGCCCCGAGGAAACTTTATAATCTAGTATTACCATGTAAAGTTCTAGCCCCGAGGAAACTTTATAATCTAGTATTACCATTTACGTGTAATGGTAAACTAACATTTCCATTATGTAAATCAGGGTGTGGAATCCAGAACACCACCACCATGTGATCACAGCGATGACCAGAGATCTTTCATTAGTACCTGGATCACTGAAGAAGTAAAGAAAGTAGTTGAATGTGGATATCGGGTAATAAACATTTTTGAGATTTCCATGTAAAATCTAGAGATCTACTTAAGAGCTACATTGATAAATTTCTTAAATAAAGTTCTGGTTGGCCCTCACACTGCATAACATCTGAGGCAAAACAATATTATGTTGACTAATATAATTAAATGATGGAGTGCAACTGACCACTAAAATATTGTTTTTAATCCAGGAAAAAGGTCAGTTGCAAAATTATGTCATAATCCTTTTTTCGGTACAATGGGGTGACAAACCTGAGGACAAACCACAACTTACCTATGTAACATGTAAACCCTGAGGACAAACCACAACTTACCTATGTAACATGTAAACCCTGAGGACAAACCACAACTTACCTATGTAACATGTAAACCCTGAGGACAAACCATAACTTATCTATGTAACATGTAAACCCTGAGGACAAACCACAACTTACCTATGTAACATCTGTTAAAGAATATCACTCATTAATGAATGATAATACTAAGATAATAACAGATGTTACACTGATTAATGAATTTGTAACAGCTCTTCAATGTAAACACAAATATGAATATCAGCCCCAGAAAGATCAAACCAACATCTTTCTGGCGGCTTTCACAACAGCACATGCTCATCTGAAGTTATATAATACATTAGAGAAGTTAGGCTCGTTTGTTTTGTATTATAACACACACAGTATTGTCTACATTTCAGACAGATCTATCTCAAGCAGATTATCTTGGTGAGTTTACAGACGAGCTAGACAACATATATATATGTTATATATATGTTGCAGAAAAACAATTATACATCATCAACCTGGATCCGAGTCATAAACCTGGGTCTGTATTTATTTTGGTCAAAATGAAAAAGGAGAATATTTTGATCCATTAGGGCTACATCCACATAATCTCAACATAAGAAAATTCACCAAGAAGAACTGCTGAACGTGGACTTAAAACCAAAAAGGACCATATTAATCTGTGTGTGGACAATATTGTATATATATTATACTTATTATCGTTGTCGACATGTGTCAAAATGAAAACTCCTGTCTAAATTTGGATCCCACAAAGATAGTAATATGTTTGTCCATAATTTTGTTGTAAAACATTTTCATGTAAAAAAGGTCCTTAATAGATATGTTTTTTTTTATGTAGATAAGATTGCAAAATGTTTATTGTGAGAAAATAAATAAACTATTGAAAATAATTATTGTGTCCAGAATTTTTTATTTTAATCATGTTACTGAAAATCTTTAATCACTTGATTGAGTAAAATATCATCCTTTTAGGACAGGAAATATAATTAATAATTTAACGATAAGCATCCTTTTTCGGACGATTTAATTATAAATGATTTAATTAACTATGAGTTAGTGTTTCGAGTCCTTTGTCAGGACTTGATTTAAATATAATTCAGTTTATTAACTCATTAAATATAGTTAATCGTTCTTTTTAGGACGATTTAGTTAACTATCGAATTCATGATTACTTATATTCATGTTGAGACATGTATTGTATGAGTCATTGTATCATGGCTGCCTACAAACTCATTCTATATTTTGTGGTAATACAACGTAATCATCCATATGGCCGCCTGTCATGGCGACCAAGCAATGCATCCCTAATGTCGCCCCTGGTGTTAAATTTTGGCATAATGGCCGCCTGTCATGGCGGCCTAGCAACGCGCCTTAATGACAAATATCGGAACTATGACATCTTCATTATTCACGGTTCTCTCCTTCCCTCCTCCCTGAGGCAGGTAATGAGGGTGAGGCGGCATCCTTTGGATTCGGGAGTGAAGAGATAACTACTCAGACCCGTGTGATTATGAAAATAGAGTTCTCTTCTAAATAAAAAATTAAGTGGATAATGAGAATAAAAGCGAAACTGAAGGTAGAATAGGCCTGTGTCAGAGAGTGAAATTAAACAAAAGTGCCGCCCGCTGTCTTCATAACATTTCTTTACATAATAATTTACTCTCGAAATAGATTTTTTCGTTAATTATTCCAATATTTGATTTATATATTTCTAGTGTTTTACGGATTACACGTTACAGGATTTGTTTGTTTGTTGAGTAACGCTCAAAGCCTATCGAGGGCTGTATTAGTCTAGCCGTGCGTGATTTTCAAGTGATAAACTAGAGGGAAGACAGCTAGTTAATTACTGCTAACAATACGAAGAATTAAATTGTAGCG
>NW_013680837.1:0-4538 GCF_000517525.1 Limulus polyphemus
CATGAGTTACAGTATCCAAGTCTCGAACATTTAGGTTACAGTATCCAAGTCTCGAACATTTAGGTTACAGTATCCAAGTCTCGAACATTTTGATGTTACAGTATCAAGTCTCGAACATTTAGGAGTTAGAATATCCAAGTCTCGAACATTTAGGTGTTACAATATGAAGTCTCGAACATTTAGGAGTTAGAATATCCAAGTCTCGAACATTTAGGTGTTACAATATGAAGTCTCGAACATTTAGGAGTTACAATATCTACCAGTTACGGGATTCATCTCTTGCTTGTTTATTTCTGGTTTTATACGTTGTTTTCTTCTCGACAGTGATTATTTAGGATATTTCTTTGGTCTGAAATTTTCAAGTAGAAGATTAATGAAATCAAGGTCCAGTGATTCATTTATAACACACAGTATTTCTCAATGCTAACAGATTTAGTTTTTAGTGTTTAGTGTCTATACGAATGTATTGTTTGTACTGCGACAGATACAATAAAATGTAACAATAAGACTGATGTTTCAAACACTATATTCTTAATATGTCCAATATATCATAGAACGCACTTTATAAACACGATGTCCCACGTTTCGCATTGCCATGGAGACTGTTACGTTCGTCAAATATCGTACTTATTGATGGCACCAATAATAGTTTAAACTTTTTTTTTATTGTTGTAATTTATGTATAAGCTAGAGGGCGCATGATGTTAAGATAGGCCTAGAAAATTCTAAGTTGACATCAAATGTTCTACTAACTTTTAAGACAGATTATAGATAGAAGTTCGCAAAATATAGTTGAGTAAATTAAAAGTTGTTTGAAGAAGATAACGAGTTGAATCAGTCAGGTCCTTTCTTGGAGCATTTGGATCTGTGTTTGTTTTTGATTTACTTAGTACAAGTAAGTTGATTTTCTGTTGATCTTGGTATTGTTCAAGCTTGTAGAAACTTTTAAAAATGAAATAAACTCGTTGCATTATTTTCACCAGATAACTTAAAATAACCCGTTAAGGACGGACAAGCTTTTACAACATTACGTACTATTACGACCATTTCCATTACAGCAATGTTCGGCGATAAACGGCGATGTTATTTGTTGACCAGAATTTCTACTGGTATTACACTGTTTCCAAGACACTCTTCACACGAACAAAAGACACAAAAGTCCATTGGACAGGACACGGGTGTGGTTATATAGGATTGTTGTGATTCCAGTTTCTTCGACCATCTTTCTGGTTTTATCGTGATTTTCTAAACTAATTTGTCAACTTGAAACAAAATGGTTCCTAAAACCTCCTTTCTTGTACTAGCCTCTGGAATAAATAGCTGTTAGGCTAGTACAGGAGCTACACACTAGTAGCTGTTAGTGGGGGGGGGTTACAGAAGCTACACACCAGTAGCTGTTAGGGGGGGGGTTACAGAAGCTACACACCAGTAGCTGTTAGGAGGGTTACAGAAGCTACACAGCAGTAGCTGTTAGGTGGGTTACAAAAACTACACACCAGTAGCAGTTAGGGGGTTACAGAATCTACACACCCGTAGCTGTTAGGGGGTTACAGAAGCTACACACCCGTAGCTGTTAGGGGTACAGAAGGTACACACCAGTAGCTGTGAAGGGGGTACAGAAGATACACACCAGCAGCTGTTAGGGGATTACAAAAGCTACACACCAGTAGCTGTGAGGGGGGTACAGAAGCTACACACCAGTAGCTGTTAGGGGAGTTCATCAGCTACATACCCGTAAAAAATGTTCATATACACGTATCTCATTGTCAGTTTGAAATGTTGCGAAAATGTGAATCTTTGTACAATAGACATTGTATCAAGCTTGAGAACTAACAGAAAATTTTCTTTGTACATAAATTGAGTCAGGTTAATTTTATGTTAATAAAGTTTGAATGATGACAAAACCTTGTTGAAACATTCTACATTTATTAAAGTTTTCTTCATTACTAACTCAAGTCGTCTCCGAACTTTACTGTCTAAAAATGAGTTTCTCGTCACTAAAGTTTATATTAGTTCTAACTTGGTGCTACGAGGAATCTAAAGTTTCGTTCTCCCCAGGTGTAAATCAAAACTTGTCTCGTTAAGAACAAACAATGATTTGTTTATTTATTGCTCTAGGATGTATATTGTTGTTGTTTTATGTGGGGTCCACAAAGAATTCAAATAACATCTGTAGTAGCAGAGCTTGTGCACCAGCTAACATCAAAACTTTACAATTATTGTTTGGTTAACACCTGACGATTATTATATGGACTTCAGGAAAGATACCGGTTATGTTAAAAAGTTTCAAAGTGACTAAGTCATTATATATATATATAAAAGTTTCGTCTTTGCTGGGTGACAAAACTTCATTCTACCTGATGAAACATCATTACGTTTTCGCAATTTGTGATGAAATTTTAAACAATGGAAAAAAAAAACGTTAATCGTAATATAAGATGTCACTTGTTGAGTACAGTGGAATAAAAGACTTCCACATTTAAAATAAGTTCTTGATATTTGTATAACCTTTAAAATCAAGTTCATTTGTTTTACAAATAAGGGAAAATGAATAATAAATGATTATTTTTTTATTTTTTTTTACACCCAGAAGATTCAAACCACAATATTTGAAACTATTAAATATTTTGGTGGTTAGTAAGTTGGCTTAAGAGTGGGTCCAACAGGTTTTGTGCGTGGGGTGGGGATACGAGGACCAAACGTCATGCGGGGATTGATTCCGTATCGTCGTAGATAACCCTGATAGTTGTTGTTTTCTAAATCGGGCTTATACCCGGGTGGTGCGTCAAAAACTTGTACAAATGGTTGGTTTAAAGATGCCAGTAGAGGGCGCTGTAACGAAGTCACCAACAGGAAACAAAGCAGGAAATGGAAATGCTAGACAAAAGAACAAAAGCTGTTTAAAAAAGTCAGATAAGTAGGTATGTGATCAAGATTGTCTGGACTCTGTTTGTTATCTTTAGGACAGAATGAGAAAATGGCACTTTTCTAGCATGTTTCCGCTTGGCACAGTGAAACAAGTTTAGTTGAATACCAGACAAAAGAATGTAATGAGCTTATTACAAGTATATCAGTTTATATCAAGACAAAATTGTAAGTACAGGTTGACCATTACCTTACTGTAATTACCTTGATGTAATTACAGATTGAATACTACCTTGATAACAGTAAGATATACATTAACACGAAGTAATCTTAATAGTCGCGTAGCTGCTAGAAAACCAAAGCTGAGAAGATGTAACCAAACCAACAGGTTGAAGTTGGTATTGGACCACAAACAGTGGCATGAGAAAAGTAGAGAAGTGTGTATTTTGCAGATTAATCCAACATGTTCAGTACCACAGAGGAGAACGGTATCATAGTCAACGTACATTACGGCATGATGTAAGACCAGTACAAGTTTGGGGCCATCAGTGTCGGCGAAGAACACAAAATTGATGGCACCTTGACTGTTGACAAGTACAAGTAGATTCTGATCTATCATCCCATTTCCTCAGAATACGATTCATCCAAAAATGTGTGGAATAATATAGTGATAATAAAGAGGCCGATAGAACACTTACAACAAAGAGTACTCAAGTGGACCAGCATTATGTGTACGGACTTACAATGCTAAAATCCGAAGTTCGATTACCAGTGATGTAAGTACCAGTGATGGCTTTTGTGTCGTTTTGTGCAAACCAATCAGAATACAGTCATGAATATTTCTATATGAACATTCTCGAGGCTATATGCAATAACTGAAAAATTCAAAAGACGACTAAACAACTTGGCTGGAGCCGGGGTTCGAATCCGTGTCACACCACATTATAACCCCATTTTAAGCTGTGGGCACGTTATAAATGCGACAGTCAATCCCTTAGTGTGGATGGTGGGTTGTTGCTGGCTAGCTGCTTTCCCTTTGGTTAGCAGTTTAAAATTAGGGAGCAGCAGTAGGTGACATTAATACCATAACTACAAAAACACAAATAATTTCGTATTTTTTATAATTATCTCCATTATTATATCTACCATTTCACAGACGTAAAGATTTTGAATGATGCTATTAAAGCTTTGGCAACAAAATAAGTATAGTAGTGACCCCATGAAACATATACAGATATATATCATTATCATTATTTGAGAAATGTTATGTTTCTTTCTAGTTTTCATTACTAGATGGCAGCATTGCATGGTCTGTAAACTGTTTTTTATTGTACAGGTTAAACATTACGTTACTGTAAGTACAGGTTGACCATTACCTTACTGTAATTACAGGTTAAACATTACGTTACTGTAAGTACAGGTTGAACATTACCTTACTGTAAGTACAGGTTGAACATTACCTTACTGTAAGTACAGGTTAAACATTACGTTACTGTAAGTATAGGTTAAACATTACCTTACTGTAAGTACAGGTTAAACATTACGTTACTGTAAGTACAGGTTGACCATTACCTTACTGTAATTACAGGTTAAACATTACCTTACTGTAAGTACAGGTTGACCATTACCTTGATGTAAGTACAGGTTGACCATTACCTTACTTACAGTAAGGT
>NW_013680838.1:0-2639 GCF_000517525.1 Limulus polyphemus
CCATTGTACACAGGGTTTATTATCCTTTGTAAGAACGTTGTACCTATGTTATTGTTCATGGCGTGCCACCATTGTACACAGGGTTTATTATCCTTTGTAAGAACGTTGTACCTATGTTATTGTTCATGGCGTGCCACCATTGTACACGGGGTTTATTATCTTTTGTAAGAACGTTGTACCTAGGTTATTGTTCATAGCGTGCCACCATTGTACACGGGGTTTATTATCCTTTGTAAGAACGTTGTACCTAGGTTATTGTTCATGGCGTGCCACCACGTACGTGAACTGTACCACATAGGAATATACATACCTTGCGAGATTGTTAAAGGCGGTAGAACCACAGGAGAATATTTGGAACAATGTAGTGTTTGAAGTTCCACGTGGAAGCGAAAAATATCATATTGCATCAGAGTTAGGACCTGAACTGATCCAGAAACAATATCAGCGCACATGTCAGTAGAGGGTCTAGGATAGTTTTGTTAAGATAAGTTGTGGTCGTAACATAATATTGGATAATATGAAGTGATGCAATACATAAAATATCAGGTTATTTGTGTATATGTGTATCCATATTAACTGAAAAAGCTGAAAGGCATCTAACTGAAACGTTTCGTGAATCGAACTATGAGTTCGTTTGGAGTAAACTACAAGATATAAGAAAATGGAACTTATCAATCTAAAAGTAACTTAGAAGCTGAAATTTTAGACAACCTAGCAAAAGAAATAGTTATTCTAAACAACAACTTCGTTATCATACAAACAAGGAATATATCAACACATAAACAATGGACGCCAAATAGTGGTACCTAACAAAACTTAAACTTAAATAGGTATATATTAAATTATTCTTAACAGTAGGTATTTATTAACTTTATGAAATTAGTAAAGTGGAAATTATCATAAAAAAATTTAAAGGTTAAAATTTGTAAGGTTTGAACAGTTACTGTCTGAATTACTATAAACGTGATATAAAATATCTACTTACACAATCAAACGTCTGGCACAAAATTAGAAGTTATTATAATATGAAAGCTTTAATCGTCACCCAACGTAACACACCTAACCTAAGAAAAACAGTTATATATATTATACTTAATGATATTTAGGAGTTTTTCTGGCTGTGAATACGCATGCGTCCATATTTATTAAGTTTAATTGTACATGTATACAAATGTTACAGCAGATGTTGCAGTAACACGGACAATAGAACTTGATTCCTCTACTTTTCAACCATTAGTGATGTACAACTTAACTGTATTAGGGCTAGAAATGTTCGAAATGAAGTATACAAGTACGTAACTCTAGGATAGACAGAGTAATGTAAAAGCGTAGCTGTCAGTAACCCTCTTGTTCCTGTGTCTATAAACAAATATTTATGATATTTAAATCATCAGGTATTGTAGGTGATGATTGGTTTTGAATGTAGTTTTAACTTAGTCATAATGTATTCACAAATTCATATAATATATAAAACTTTAAATAAATAGTTTAGTAAATACTACATGTACGGTTCTAAAGGTGCTGGTGTTGTTTTAACATGTAGCTCAACATGGCCGTCATATATTTTACTAAGAAAATAACTTAAACGAAATTATATAAAAAATTACTTCAAAAACAAATTAGGAAAACCATAGCCGGAATCTTGTAAGAAAAATAATATAGTAGGACAAAATTACACTTTAAAAAACAAACTTACTGAATCGATAATTAAATTTATGTATTGAGAACCGAATGTGGCGGTCTGGAGACATCAGGTTCCAGACGTGGCACATTTTAAGCTGTGGATTGCATTATATGAGAAACACTGTATCCGATATTCCGTTAAAATTAGCAATTTAAAGGGCTTTGTGGTACATACTTTCTGAGCAATGACGACGTATTTCACTCTATCAAGTTAGCTCTAAATTTTTGTGTTTACTGCTGTATTTACTATACAAGTCAGGACAGTCATATGATTGAAAAATTAGTTATGGAAAGGACATTGTTCCTTTGCTTTCTGAGACACCAAATGAGTTTTCTGATGTGGAATGTTGTATGAGGTTCCGAGAGAATTATTACCATGGTCCAACTTAGAAGTAACGTGGAAATTGGCTTATCCTTTAGTTGATTCCTTAGCACAGTCTCTAGCTGATGTCCTAGAGGATAGATGAGCACTATACTTTCCATATGTGATGATGGCTTACAACAAGTTGGTCCATTAACATATAAGCTAGGACAGACAAAGTGCATGGAAGACATCACTAAGGTGAGTATCAACATCCCAGGCAAACCTTTGGTACCCTGGAGTTTGAGGATGAGAATAATGAACTAGTGAAAGAGGATGAGGATACCATCTTTAGTCACATTGACTCAACCAACATGAGAGAATGAATCTAATCTATTCAAAGTAAACGAGGAGACATTGGAAAACGTAGTGGACAAACAGTCTTAAATTTGAAATGGGACATAAGCTGTATTCACCTCTATAACAGTCACTACGGGGTGACTAGAGCAACAGATAAAGCCCAAAGTATCAACCACTCTGGGCCCGGCATGGCCAGGTGGTTAAGGCACTCGATTTGCAGTCTGAGGGTCGCGGGTTCGAATCCCTGTCACACCAAACATGCTCGCCCTTTCACCCAAGTGGGCGTTATAATGTG
>NW_013680838.1:3532-5427 GCF_000517525.1 Limulus polyphemus
ATGTTGAGCTACATTTTTATACAACGCCAGAAAGACCATATATGTTTGTTACAGAATGTAGAATCACAGGACACTATTTCGAATAATTTAGCTCACTTTGCTTCATAGAACTTTGTTACAACAATAGTCGAGATCGTAGATCACGTCATCGTAACATTATATCGTATAATTGGAAGGGAGGCAATACATGATATATCTGGTTGTATGAGTATGTGTAGATATTTAGTGAATCAAGAGCTTAGGACCAACAGAAAACCTGTATCAGGCATAGAACGATGAACTTTTGTTAAACAGTTTGTTTAAAAGCGAAAGTTAGATTTTACCGGGAAACTTAAAAATATAATATTGTAGTCCTTATAATACAATATACAATATAATAACATTAGATTGGATCAGGAGCTTTTTTACTCTTGGTACAATAATAGCTCCGATTTGAATAAACTAAAATATATAAGAATACCGAACGTATGAATCTAAAAATAACTTAGAAGCCGAAACTGTATAAAATCTAACAAAAGCAAGAAGATGCCTGAACAATAACCCGGTTATCATATAAAGAAAGATTATTCAACTGATAAACAATGAATGCTAAATAGTGGTATCTTACAGAACTAAAACTTAAATAAATATGTATTAAATTATTGTAAACAGTAGATATTTATTAACTGTGTATAGTTAGTAAAGTAGAAATGATCATGAAACGAGTTTAGAAAGTAAAATTTGTAAGGTTTTATTTGTTAATGTTCTGAATAACTTTCCACCATTGCTATAAATATGACAAAACTATGTACTTACAGAGTCCGGTTTAAATTTGTTTTTTGTTGTTGTGAAAACGGTTATCTTAATACGTAAGCTTTAATCATCACACAACGTATAATACACCAAACTAAGAAACACAGATGGAAATAACTTTTACTCAAATTATATTTAAGCTTATATAACAATTGTTCTAATTGTGCTCATGTTCACTATTTAGTAGGTTTACAGGTATAGGTATAAAACCAGATGGCTTCAACCATTAATATATGTGTTACATATTTTGTGCTTTTACAGTTATACAAATACAGCTATACGTTAGTAGACAAACAAAAGGTAATCGTTTTTCGGTAAGACATGAAAATACATTAAACAATATACCAAGAGGATGTGGTGGTAACATATGCACGTTATTATAAAAGTCCTTCTCTGTAAATGTTACATCAATCATATAACATAACATGTTTCAGGTGACTTGTTCTACATTATTATCCATTAGTGATGAGTAACTCAACTGAATTAGACCTCAGAACAAATGGTTCATGTGATATTTTGTGTTTAATCAAACAATGTATATCAATCGTAGTTCAGTAATGGTTCTTTCAACTTAAACTTTAAAATTGCAATATTTGTATTGATTTTGTTTTTGTTGGGAAACAAGTGTTTAATAATATAACCAAGTAATAATAACGTCTCTTATCATGAAAATGTTAGAACAGTTTATAGTAGGGATAAAATGAGAGAGATCTATGTCAAAACACCTAGACGGTGTTTATACATAAATATTTATGATACCAAAACCATCAGGTATTGTAGGAGACGACTGGTTTTGAATTAGTTTTGACTTAGTCGTAATTATTTCACAAATTCGTACTGTGCATAAAACTTTGAATGAGTCGTTTAGTAAATGTTTTCAAGTTAAATATATATGTCTGTGGGATATAGCACGCATATGCGGCGGCACTCCACAACAATAGACTTTTCACTTGAAATTGACTGAGGTTGTAAACACAGTATTTTATAATAGTATTTGTGAAAGAAAACAGAAATGGTTGTATTATAAGTAGTGAACAATGCTGTTGGGGTGAGGAAGAATGAAGACGAAGAGTTTTTAAGCTATGGAAGAAGTATATAAATGG
>NW_013680839.1:0-2436 GCF_000517525.1 Limulus polyphemus
TATGTGAAAAGATAAAGCTTATAACTTGAAATGAAAGTTATCATGTGATTTTATATTTAAAAAATTTACACTAATCCTTGTAAAGTCAACTTCTGATTCTTAAGTTATTTCTCTGTAGTTTTACTGTGAAACTTTTTTTTACAGAATATATAGGTGATGCTTCAGTGTAATCATTGGAGTATTAAAGATGAAAGTGGAACCATTTTCTGATGAGAAGCAGAATGTTTTGTTGGATATCAGACTGATGAAAAATGAAGATGAAACTTTCACAATAACTGACAGTAAGTTTATGTATTTAGAATATTAATGTTTCGTATTCATCTCAACATAATAGTGGTAATTTCACCTGTTTTAATTTAGCAGTATGCTTGAGTTTTTCATCATTAACTCTTTCATGCTAAAGCTTTGAAACTAGTAAGCAAATGTTAAGTTTGGCATATTATCAGTAAACATTATAATCTTTCCATATGCAAAATATCAAATTTTTCTATTAAGTCTTAAGGTCTGTAAAGCAATGTTTTTCTTGTGCCTTTTTTCTTTTCACATGTTACTTATCTATCATCCAAAGTAATTTTTGTTTTAAGATTAGAAGTACTTTATGCATCAGAAAATTTTCAAATTTCACATGCAAAATCTTTATAATGTCTAGATAATTATCAAGCATTTCTTAAGAAAAAACTTTATATTTTATCTGTTATTTTCAGTAATTAATCTCTGTACAGGTTTGGTAGATTTGACCGATCTAGCAATCACCATAAAAATTTGGGAATAAATACCAATTATGCCTCTTTTATTCTGGAATGACACAAATTATAACATGAAGACATAAATGTTTAGACTAAATAGATTAAATCTTATAACATTATACATTTATGTATATTTATTATTTTAATTATATTGACCTTTCAGCCGTGCCTAGCTAACAATAGAGAAGTTACAATGACACGGCACACGTACACTCATGTTTCCGTATCAAATAACATAAAACTGAACTTTGATCAGTACAGAGTAACTTGTCTTGTCTGTGTTTTAGTAGACTAGTATTTTGAAAAATAGTCAATTATTATACATTATATATGTATATAGATTATTTCCATTTTGAAGTTCTTAAACTTGTTTTTCTTAAAGCATAGAACAGTAAATAAAGAAGTAAAGCTAACAATTATGTCTTCTAGTTAAGATGTTTGTACTTGGTTGTTGTTTGACATAAGTTGCTAAGCCTTTAAAAATTTTGCACGTGGAGGTTTTATATATGCATTTGAATAACTAAAAAATAATACATTACAACATAAATACCATAGAATTCCACTCTGAAATTTTGAGCATACCTTACCTCCTTGAAATCTTGGTTCCAAAAAAAGAAATGGTGTCCAAAGAATTTAAAATGGCTGAGAAATTTACTTCATTTTGATCTTCTGATTGGTTATTCATGTCATATGTAGAAGTAAGTGTATATAAGGCGTGTTTGATTTATTACATGAGCAATATCTTAACAAATGGCTTGTCAATATCGATACTTTGAGTTTCTAATTCGTACGATACTGTAGTCTTAGTATTTTGACATCATAAACATCTAATTTGAACCAGTGCTGCATTCAACATACCTCATGATACACAAATATGGATGTTTATCTGTGTTTACTTTTAAATTAGGAAATTGAGTAATGTATAGTTATAAAATTTGAATTCTAATCTACAGTTTGATACTACATGAAATAGTAGTTCAATAAAATTTTGAATGTGAGTCAACAAACGAGATGACACGACCTTTCACCTGTGACCCATCTTGAGCGGTGTTACGTCTCTGGTCGTTAGTTAATTTTCCGTAAAAATTCTTTCCGATGAAACTTTAGTGATACAAGTCCTTTCTTAAATAAAACTGGTTTATTCTTTCTGAATACAACTTTGCAATACACTTAATTTCCACAGTCGCGTTATAACAAACACTCACGTGCTCGCTCAACAATATGTCTCTCTCTGTCCGCAGTTCAATTACACATTGTTGACGTCACTTCTTGGCCGTCTTACATAAAAGAATACCTTACATCTAGTAACCTCTCGAGGCTTCAGGAAGGGACGTGAACGTTCAAGAATATGATGTGTTACTAGCGTTACGTGACCCCCGCTGTCGTAACACTGCCCCTTCCTTAGTATTGTTCATCCCGAACAATAGCCACTTAAATTAAACCAATTAACAATAACTTAATTAAATGTACAGAATTTACAACACAAAATTAATTTTATGGGACGTATCTTCTTCCGTACTGGTCTTCGTCTCGTTGGCTTCTGCTTCATGTGGGGTTCAGCTGCTTCATCAGGAAATGTCACATCAGTGGTAGTAACTTCATCAAGGGCTTCACTGTTTCCCTTCTCAAAATCAAGTACAGTTTCTTCTTCAACGGTGGCTTTTTCAGGTGGCACATCTTCAGCAGTGTC
>NW_013680839.1:3408-5502 GCF_000517525.1 Limulus polyphemus
CTTAACTCTGAGATGTCCTCCTGTTAAAGTATCATGGGATTGACATAGCACAACTTCCTGTAACTTTCTCAGTATAAACGTTTGCCAGGTCTTCACTTTCCCATCTGCAGTTTCCCATCTCTGGAGAAGCTTCAAGCTTCAACTGGTCCCATTGTGCCCAATAGTTCTTTGTCACTGGGCTTAGACTAGACACCTTCTCCCAACCAGGGTGCAAAACACTTGCTTTTAGAAAATCAATTATTGGCTTCAAATCTTGGTCTTTCTCCTGCTCTGCTTTGATATCTATATTTGGTTCCACTTCACCATCATCAACTCTTTCAGTCACCTTGACTTCAGCTTGATGACACCTAATTAGTTCAACCTTTCTTTTAACAGTTACCGGAACTCGGCCTTTGTTGTTCCCAAACATCATTTTATCAAAATGAATTACAAACTTCCTCGGTAGTAAGTAGTCCAATCCTAATATGCATTTGTCTTCAATGTCAGCCAAGTATACTTTGTGTCTGTCCTTTATGCCCATGAGCTCAATAGTTACCCACACTGGTCCCCACAACCTTGCAAAATGTCCTGTCACACCAAAAAGCTTCTGTATCGCTTTTGGTACTCCTTCGTGATTTAACACCTTGATGCTCACAAGGGTTTGCTGAGACGCAGAATCTATGACAAAGTTGCACCTTTGGCCGTCCAGCTTTCCTATCACTTAGACACTGTATGTGCTTGGCATTTTACACCTAGCTGTTGGGACTTTCATGATGGGGGTTGGTGAATGTCCCTCAACACCAACCACTACTGGTCTCTTTAAGGCTGAGTTGTTGGTAATATTCATCTTACACTGGCTCCTCATAGGTCCTTGCTTTCCACAGTTCCAACAACCTTTCTGGGTAGCAGCTTTTCCTGCCATGGCATCTTCCCTGTGTTGAAGTTGCCAGTATTGAGCTCTCTTGTGCCCAGGTTTATTACAGTGCCAGCAAAGTCCCTCAAACCTCTCTGAAAGCTGACCTTTTCTGGCCTTGAATCCTGATGACTGTACCAACCTTGGAACCTCTGTGCTGGACTTAACGTAGGATTCAAATTCAAGAGTTCTGGCCATTGCATCCTGCATAGTAGAGGGATGTGCTTGCTTCACTTGTATCTTAAGTTGTGGACTGTCCAAGGCATCTACGAACTGATCCCTCAGCAACAATTTGAGGAGATCGGGTGGTGCAGTTGGGTAGGCCTTGTGTGCCATACTTTCCAAATCCTGTGCCAGCTTTTGCAGGCTCTCCCCTTTAGCACGGACTCTCATCCTAAGCCTAGCCCTGTAGACTTCTGACTGATTTTGGGTTCCATACCTGAGTTCTAGAGCCGCTACCAGTGCTCTATAGTTGTGCCTGTCGTCTGCTGACAACTATCCAAGTATTTCCAGTGGTTGTCCTTTCAAGCTCGTTGCCAGATATACTACTTTCTGCTCTACTGTTCATCCATTCATTTCTGCCAGTAGCTCAAATTGTGCTCTATATGCTTCCCACGGTGCCTTCCCATCGAATTCCTGTGGCTTCCTTCGTACTGGATCACCCCTATTGCTGACGTTCATATCTGGGATGTGACTTCTAACAGGACTGAAGATGTCTGCATTAGGGTTTAACTGCGGGGTCTGGAAGGGGCTTGCCATTGTCTGGGGGCTGATTAAGTCGATAGTTAATGTATCCTCTTTGTGTAAAAGACAATAGATCATCCTTTAATGTATTTAATTCGCTTTGAAATTTACTAATGTTTTCCACTTATACTTATTGCCACTGTTGTTGACTTTCCTGCAACTGTTGGAGACTTTCTTCCTGTTTATTTTCTCGTTCTTCTTGTTTCTTTTCTTTTTCCTCCAACCATTGCTGTTATTTCTCTTCTTGTTTCTTTTCTTTTTCCTCCAACAACTGCTGTAATTTCTCTTTTCGTTCTTCTCGTTTCTTTTTTTTTTCCTCCAACACCTGCTGTAATCTCTCTTCTTTTTTATTTTGCTGTTCGAGCTGCCACTGTTGCAGATTTTCTTACAAATGCTGTTGTCTCTCTTCTTGTTTCTTTTCTTTTTCCTCCAACAACTGCTGTAATCTCTCTTCTTGT
>NW_013680840.1:0-1668 GCF_000517525.1 Limulus polyphemus
AATTTAGCTTTAAATTAAGCTTTAAAGATATTCACAAAATGAACACCAACACCAACTTACGATGAGCAGAATAAACCACAAACTTAGCTATACACGAACACAAGCGTAAAAATCTGAAGTGATTCGAACTCAAATGGGGTAAAATTCCAAAGAAAGCCACCTGTTCTTTTTCTTGGTCCATTATGCTATGGCCTAAAACTATCTTCAACAAACTAAAAACTAAATTCCACATATCTTGTATTTTGGAACATTGGAAAAACAAATGAGCAATGGTTTCTCTATCCACACCACAGAAGGTACATAAGCTTCTCCAAAACTGATGCGGTATATGGGGGTGAAAATTATTCTGTAAAGCAATAAATATCTTTCGCAAGGAAAGAACCTGAAATAAACTTAAATCCAAAACATTATTACGTGTAAAATATAAAACACGTGTGGGGAAGCTTCCTCCGGAAGGTAATTGAGAAGAAAGACAGGATGTCCAATCTTGGGGTAGAGCCGAATAAAATTGACGGAAACGTTTACCAACAAATTCCTTGGTGAGATCAAAATTATTAGTCAATACCAATTCAATAATCGCCGATTCCCTGAGAAAACGGGGGATAACCTCATAATGTAAATGACGAAGACGCGTGATACCTGCTGCTACAAATTCAGTAAAATAAAATGTTCGCCTACGATTATCCACTAAATTAGGTTTGAGAAACAAAGGTAGTTCGAAAATTTCCATAATCTCGTCTAATGGTGTCCGAGTAAACCCATCCGAAAATTATCCATCCTTTTAAAGATCTCAAAGATTTACGAAGGTAAAAGGCGCAGCAATCGGGGAACCATTTGACATGAAAATACATCAGTACCGAGTTGAAAATCACCATAAAGACCAAAATAAAAATATAATAACAAACTTAAACCATCAAGACACTGTCTCTATAAGCAATTTTGAAGCAGTTTCAATCTATAGATATATTTAAGGAGACGAATATCTACAAAGTTGAGTCCCCCTTCGTATGTATGTATTTATGTATTCCCATATAATGATCAAAAACTCCTTGCGTAATAAAGCAAAAGTGGATACCATAGTACAGAGGCAACCAAAGCATTAATAATCAACACTCTACCTTTCAGGGATAATTATCTATACCTCCAAGATGTTGAAATACGAGTGACTCGTCCACAGATATCTTGCCAATTCGTACGGTACATCGCAACTCTATCGTGGTGAAACTATACCAAGAACCGTGAAAACTTGCGAAGAAATGGTCGTTCCCTCAAAAGTCTCCACTCCCCGAGAACCCCAACTCCCTAGTCACAGTCCTCTGCTCTTATCATGATTAATCAGACTACCTGACGCCCTCCCATAAAGCTACCAAATTTGGAGAACAGGAGTTATAGAAGAGACGTCACTAAGCGCCAAAGAAGTATCATCAACATGTTGAAACATAAGACTAGTACGAGAAAATAATGTAACTCCGAAAATATCATTATGCCGAACAATCATATTGTTGCGTCAACGAGGTCACGTGACTAGTATCACGCCACTTCCTTCTCGAACCTTCGTGAATTGACGGGAGATTACTAGATTGGGGGTAGGCTGGTATATATAAGATGATCACAACGTGCCTGGACAGTGTGTAGGTAGTGAGTAATTGAACTGCAGTCAGATAGTAT
>NW_013680840.1:2599-4578 GCF_000517525.1 Limulus polyphemus
TTTTTCTTGTTTCTTTTCTTTTTCCTCTAAGAACTGCTGTAATTTATCTTCTTGTTTCTCTTCTCGTTCTTCTTGTTTCTTTTGCTGTTCTTGTATTACTGCCATAAAATCTGCTAAGCTGTAGTTTGATTTGTCGCTTCTCGTCTCCATTTTTTTTTGTCCCACTCTCTGACACCAATTTGTTACGCCTCCAGTCGTTAGTTAATTTTCCGTAAATTCTTTCCGACGAAACTTTAGCGACACAAGTCCTTTCTGAACTAAAACTGGTTTATTCTTTCCGAATACAATGAGCAACAGTTTCTCTACCCACACCACAGAAGGAACATAAGCTTCTCCAAAACTGATGCGGTACATGGGGGTGAAAATTACTCTGTAAAGCAATAAGAATCTTTCGCAAGGAAAGACCCTGAAATAAACTTAAATCCAAAACATTATTACGTGTAAAATACAAAACACGTGTGGGGAAGCTTCCTCCGGAAGGTAATCGAGAAGAAAGACAGGATGTCCAATCTTGGGGTAGAGCCGAATAAAATTGACGGAAACGTTTACCAACAAATTCCTTGGTGAGATCGCTATTATTAGTCAATACCAATTCAGTAATCGCCGATTCCCTGAGAAAACGGGGGATAACCTCATAATGTAAATGACGAAGACGCGTGATACCTGCTGCTACAAATACAGTAAAATAAAATGTTCGCCTACAATTATCCACTAAATTAGGGTTGAGAAACAAAGGTAGTTCGAAAATTTCCGTAATCTCGTCTAATGGTTTCCGAGTAAACCCATCCGAAAAATTATCCATCCTTTAAAGATATCAACGATATACGGAGGTAAAAGGCGCAGCAATCGGGGAACCATTTGACATGAAAATACACCAGTACCGAGTTGCAAATCACCATAAAGACCAAAATAAAAATCGAATAACAAACTTAAACCATCAAGACACTGTCTCTATAAGCAATTTTGAAGCAGTTTCAATCTATAGATATATTTAAGGAGACGAATATCTACAAAGTTGAGTCCCCCTTCGTATGTATGTATTTATGTATTCCCATATAATGATCAAAAACTCCTTGCGTAATAAAGCAAAAGTGGATACCATAGTACAAAGGCAACCAAAGCACTAATAATCAACACTCTACTTTTCAGGGATAATTATCTATACCTCCAAGATGTTGAAATACGAGTGACTCGTCCACAGATATCTTGCCAATTCGTACGGTACATCGCAACTCTATCGTGGTGAAACTATACCAAGAACCGTGAAAACTTGCGAAGAAATGGTAGTTCCCTCAAAAGTATCCACTCCCCGAGAACCCCATCTCCCTAGTCACAGTCCTCTGCTCTTATCATGATTAATCAGACTACCTGACGCCCTCCCATAAAGCTACCAAATTTGGAGAACAGCAGTTATAGAAGAGACGTCACTAAGCGCCAAAGAAGTATCATCAACATGTTGAAACATAAGACTAGTACGAGAAAATAATGTAACTCCAAAAATATCATTATGCCGAACAATCATATTGTTGCGTCAACGAGGTCACGTGACTAGTATCACGCCACTTCCTTCTCGAACCTTCGTAAATTGTCGGGAGATTACTAGATTGGGGGTAGTCTGATATATATATATAAGATGGTCACAACGTGACGGGACAGTGTGTAGGTAGTGAGTAATTGAACTGCAGTCAGAGAGTATTGTTGAAGTTGAGCACGTTAGACGTTCGTTGTTATAGCGCGACTGTTGAAATTAAGTGTATCGTAAACATGTACCGCATCAGTTTTGGAGAAGCTTATGTTCCTTCTGTGGTGTGGATAGAGAAACTATTGCTCATTTGTTTTTCCAATGTTCCAAAATACAAGATATGTGGAATTTAGTTTTTAGTTTGTTGAAGATAGTTTTAGGCCATAGCTTAATGGACCAAGAAAAAGAACAGGTGGCTTTCTTTGGAATTTTACCCCATTTGAGTTCGAATCACTTC
>NW_013680840.1:5506-6387 GCF_000517525.1 Limulus polyphemus
ACAAGAACAGAAATTACAGCAGTTGTTGGAGGAGAAAGAAAATAAACAAGAACAGAAATTACAGCAGTTGTTAGAGGAGAAAGAAAATAAACAAGAAGAGAAATTACAGCAGTTGTTGGAGGAGAAAGAAAATAAACAAGAAGAGAAATTACAGCAGTTGTTGGAGGAGAAAGAAAATAATCAAGAAGAGAGACTACAGCAGTGGCAACTGGAACAAGAAAGGAAACAAGAAGTACAAATGGAAAAAATCAGTAAATTTAAAAGCGAATTAGATACATTAAGAGACGATTTATTGTCTGTTACACAAGGAGGATACATTGACCATCGACTTAATCAGACCCAGACAATGGCAAGCCCCTTACAGAGCCCGCAGCTAAACCCTAACGCAGATATATTCAGTCCCGTTAGAAGTCACATCCAAGATATGAATGTCAGTACTAGGAGTGATCCAGTGCGAAGGAAGCCACAGGAAAACGATGGGAAAGCACCGTGGGAAGCATATAGAGCACAGTTTGAGCTACTGGCAGAGATGAATGGATGGACAGAGGAGCAGAAAGCTGTATATCTGACAACGAGCGTGAAGGGACAACCACTGGAAATACTTGGACAGTTGACAGCAGCGGACAGACACAACTATAGAACACTGGTGTCGGCTCCCGAACTCAGGTATGGAACCCAAAACCAGTCAGAAGTCTACAGGGCCAGGTTCAGGACGAGAGTCCGTGCTAAAGGGGAGAGCCTGCAAGAGCTGGCACAGGACTTGGAGAGCATGGCACACAAGGCCTACCCAACTGCACCACCCGATCGCCTCAAATTGTTGCTGAGGGATCAGTTCGTAGATGCCTTGGACAGCGCACAACTTAAAATCTCTTAAGAGCTCT
>NW_013680841.1:0-1202 GCF_000517525.1 Limulus polyphemus
CTTATATATATATATATATATATACATCATTCTCCTTCTCTCACTCTTTATATATATGTCCATCATTCCCCTTCTCTCACTCTTTATATATATATATATATACATCATCCCCTTCTCTCATTCTTTATATATATATGTACATCATTCCCCTTCTCTCACTCTTTATATATATGTACATCATTCCCCTTCTCTCACTCTTTATATATATATATGTACATCATTCCCATTCTCTCACTCTTTATATATATATATGTACATCGTATTCCCTTCCATATATATATATGTGTACATCATTCCCCTTCTCTCACTCTTTATATATATATATATGTACATCGTATTCCCTTCCATATATATATATATATATATGGTGTGTGTATGTATATATAGAAGTGGAAAATAGTAAGATCCTTTCTTTACATTTTCCCGACTCCTACATAGTTAGATGGGGGGTGACTTCACACCTTAAGGTTATGCCACGATCTTGGTGTGATAAAACAACTGCAGAACAATTTTTGAGGGGCCATCATTGAGCGGAGGTTTGGCCACGACTTAGACTGGTGGAATTGTGAGCTCTATAACACTAACGATAGGGTTCTGTTATAACTGTCCAAGTAACACCTTGAATCATCTCAACATTCACACGCTTTAATGTTCTCTAATTACAAACGCTGCACGGTTCCTGACGAAACGTAGACCGTGTAAATACATAGGTCATTTCTGACCTGACCTTCAGGGCTTGTAGAGGCTTTCATTCACGACTTTTGAGTTAGCCAAAGACAAGATGGACAGCTTGAGAAAATGGATGTTGTTTACAGCAAATGTTATTTCTTCATGAACAGTTCTCATGAACGATATGTTGATCTGAACGTGTCAGTTTACCTTTAAGCTTCAAAGCTGATTATAAACGTAAAACTGGTGTTTTCAGATACTCCAGGAGAGTAATGAGAGAGTTTGTCGTAACGATAAATGTAGAACGAAGTATTTAGGCACACTGAGAAAAATGGGTGTTAAACAAATGAATAAGAAAAAAACAATTTGAGTTAAACATACCTTTAAAGTTAACCAACAAAAGGAAGAATGACATGATCAGGGATCAAAATTAATATCAGAGAAAGGAAGAATGACATGATCAGGGATCAAAATTAATATCAGAGAAAGGAAGAATGACATGATAGAGACCTAAGAGTTAGAATGTAAATATA
>NW_013680841.1:2087-3429 GCF_000517525.1 Limulus polyphemus
TAACGTTTCTCACGGTAGTTTGTGAGATACATCTTTATGGTGGTAACAGAAATGAACTTATTACTACTGTAAATATGCCATTTAAATTAGGCTTACATTTTAGTATTTTACTACTGTAAATATGTAATTTAAATTAGGCTTACGTTTTAGTATTATACTACTGTAAGTATGTCATTTACATTAGACATAAATATTAGTATTTTACTACTGAAAATATGCCATTTAAATTAGGCTTACATTTTGGTATTTAAGTACCATAAATATGCCATTTAAATCATGCCTACATTTTAGTATTTTACTACTGTAAATATGTAATTTAAATTAGGCTTACATTTTAGTATTTTACTACTGTAAATATGTCATTTAAATCATGCCTACATCTCAACAAATAGAACATAGCACTGAAAAATAAAAGTAAAAATAAACGCCAGGATTTCCTCATCATTTTACCATTTTCATACTTCGAGATATACCAAAAGGAACTACGTGAGCATAATGAGGCAAGACGATATATTACTGTGAAGATTTTAATGTAACTGAATCTAAAGAAAAAAGTATTACACCGTCGTACGTAACTGTTAACTTAGGAAACAATGATGGAGGAGAGTCAGTCTCAAGAGACACATAGAGATACCACCATAAAGATGCATCTTACAAACTACCGTGAGAAACGTTATTAAATACTAAAATGTAAGCCTAATTTAAATGGCATATTTACAGTAGTTAAATACTAAAATTTAAGCCTAATTTGAATGACATATTTACAGTAGTTAAATACTACAATTTAAGCCTAATTTAAATGGAATATTTACAGTAGTTAAATACTAAAATGTAAGCCTAATTTAAATGGCATATTTACAGTAGTTAAATACTAAAATTTAAGCCTAATTTGAATGACATATTTATAGTAGTTAAATACTAAAATTTAAACTATAAATATGTCATTCAAATTAGGCTTAAATTTTAGTATTTAACTACTGTAAATATGCCATTTAAATTAGGCAAATAAAATACTAAAATGACTTTAAATAAGAATCGTATTTGCATATGCAACTATCTCTTTTGTTCGTAACAGTTTTCTCTCAGTACATAATGAAAACGTCGTTTGCATTTGCAAAAATCTTTCTCGTTCACAACAGCTATTTCTGGAGATAATGTAAACAAGGAACCATGTTGTTTCTGTCCGACATTGACCTGAAATTGGTGTAATAAAATCACATTTTCCTATGTATTTCGATGAAATATATTTACATTCTAACTCTTAGGTCTCTATCATGTCATTCTTCCTTTTGTTGGTTAACTTTAAAGGTATGTTTAACTCAAATTGTTTTTTTCTTATTCA
>NW_013680841.1:4100-6081 GCF_000517525.1 Limulus polyphemus
GAGAAACGTTATAATAAGTTCATTCCTGTTACCACCATAAAGATGTATTTTACAAACTACCGTGAGAAACATTATAATAAGTTCATTTCTGTTACCACCATAAAGATGTATCTTACAAACTACCGTGAGAAACGTTATAATAAGTTCATTTCTGTTACCACCACAGAGGTGTATCTCACAAACTACCGTGAGAAACGTTATAATAAGTTAATTTCTGTTACCACCACAGAGATGTATCTCATAAACTACAGTAAGAAAAGTTATAATAAGTTCGTTTCTGTGCCAGATGAAAAAAGAAATACGAACAATGTTGTCTAAAGTGGTAACATGGTAATACGAACAATGTTGTCTAAAGTGGTAACATGGTAATACGAACAATGTTGTCTGAAGTGGTAACATGGTAATACGAACAATGTTGTCTAAAGTGGTAACATGGTAATACGAACAATGTTGTCTGAAGTGGTAACATGGTAATACGAACAATGTTGTCTAAAGTGGTAACATGGTAATACGAACAATGTTGTCTAAAGTGGTAACATGGTAATACGAACAATGTTGTCTAAAGTGGTAACATGGTAATACGAACAATGTTGTCTAAAGTGGTAACATGGTAACACCACGAGCTCTTGTTTTCCAGTCATTTTTATTCTTTAAGTTTCTTCTCCCCACTTTTCTTTAAAAACATTTTATATCTGTAAAAACAAAGGAACAGTTTGGTGAGCTGCAAAATTAAATACATAAAATTTAAATAACCATAAACACATGATGAAACGTCTATCCCTTTTAGTGACATTAAACAACCAATGACAAATGAGATGTTTAATACTGAAGACCACCTAATGTTCTTCTTCTATTAAGAGGGTAGTGAATATAAAACAACAAAGCTTGATTTTAAAGTAATCGACTGACCACTTTAACACTCTACGACAATAATGTGAGGTTTATACAACAAGCTATCTAATTCCTCTGTCTAACAAGAATGTTTCTTGATGTCATGACCACATATCTCCGTCACCAAATATAGCTTTCGCGTCTTCCATGATAAAATACGTGTGTGTGTGTTTGTGGCGCCTCCAAGAAGCGTGCCTATATATCCCCCGGGGGTTAGTGATACCAAAATACTGCTGATTCCAATTACCTAATTGATCCCGGTTTGGGGTGTTGGGTGGGGTGAAGCGCGTGAACAGCTTCTTCATTTCTGCTTACATTCAAACTTTAAGATATGATGTCACCAATTATTTCTTTCACAACGACCGTGAAGGTACGTTAAATTAGATTATCTTACTAATACATATCCTATGATACTACTACCTTACTAATACATATCATATGGTACTACTACCTTACTAATACATATCATATGATACTACCTTACTAATACATATCATATGATACTACTACCGTACTAATACATATCATATGGTATTACTACCGTACTAATACATATCATATGGTATTACTACCGTACTAATACATATCATATGGTACTACTACCGTACTAATACATATCCTATGATACTACTACCTACTAATACATATCATATGGTACTACTACCGTACTAATACATATCCTATGATACTACTACCGTACTAATACATATCATATGATGCTACTACCTTACTAATACATATCATATAGTATTACTACCGTACTAATACATATCATATGGTACTACTACCGTACTAATACATATCCTATGATACTACTACCTTACTAATACATATCATATGGTACTACTACCTTACTAATATATATCATATGATACTACTACCTTATAATACATGTCATATGGTATTACTACCGTACTAATACATATCACATGATACTACTACCGTACTAATACATATCATATGGTACTACTAACGTACTAATACGTAACCTTGATACTACTACCGTACTAATACATATCATATGATACTATTACCGTACTAATACATATCATATGGTACTACTACCGAACTAATACGTAACCTTGATACT
>NW_013680842.1:0-2398 GCF_000517525.1 Limulus polyphemus
CTTCCTTATATACCATTACTTCTATATATGACATGAATAACCAATTGGAAGCTCAGAATGTCCCCTAGCATCTTTCTCAGCCATTTTAATGGGCATGGTGCCATTTCTTTCTTTTGAACCAATATTTCAACAAGATAGGGTGTATCTTTAGTCTCGAAATTGTACATATTTTTAAACTAAAATACATCTTAGTTACTAAGCTTTTTAAATTATAGTGGAATTCTATGGTATTGATATGGTAATTTATGATTTGTTTTAGTTATTCAAATGTATATATAAAACATAAAAAAAGTATTTTGTTTCATATCCTTCACGTGCAAATTTTTTAAAGGCATAGCATCTTATGTCAGCAGCAACCGAGTAAAAAGTTCATAACTAGAAGAAATAATTGTTTGCTTTACTTCTTTAGTTACTGTTCTATGTTTTAAGAAAAATAAATTTATGTTTTTGTGTGTGTCATGTGGTATGTTGAATGCAGCACTGGTTCAAATTAGATGTTTGTGAAGTCAAAATACTAAGTCTATAGTTTTGTACGAATTAGAAACTCAAGTATCACTATTTCTTCTAGTGATATTTTTATGACTATTTTTTATAAAAACATAACTATTTGTATTCCATTTGGCAGTGATAAATATGTATGTTACTGTTTAATAACTGAAAATTGATATATGTATATATAAGGGATTTGACTGATCCTATTATTCTTAGTTATATCATTTAGTCTACTAAATCACAGCCAAGACAAGTTACTTTGTACAGACCAAAGGTCAGTTTTGCATTATTGAATACAGTAACATGAGTGCACATGAGCCACGTCATTGTAACTTCTGTATTGTTAGCCAGGCATGGCTGAAAGGTCAATATAATAAAAATAATAAATATATATAAATGTATAATGTTATAAGATTTAAGCTATTTAATTTAAACATTTATGTTTTCATGTTATAATCTGTGTTCATCCTAGAATGAAAGAGGCATGATTTATATTTATTTCCTATTTTTTTGTGGTGGTTGCGAGATTAGTAACATCTGCTGAACCCGTACAGAGATTAATTACTGAAAACAACAGATAAAATATAAAGTTTTTTTAAAGAAGTATTTGATAACTATCTGGACATTATAAAGATTTTGCATGTGAAATTTCGAAATTTTCTGATGCACAAAATATTTTTAATGTTAAGATGAAAATTACTTTGCATAATAGATAGGCAACATGGGAAAAGAAAAAAAAAAGACTTGAGAGAAACATTGCTTTACAAACCTTAAGACTTAATGAAAAAATTAGATATTTTGCATATCAAAACATTGTAATGTTTACTGATAATCTTCCAAATTTCATTAACATTCACTTACTAATTTAAAAGTTATAGCATGAAAACTATAACAAGCACAAAAATGGTTGCAAGGTTGGTCCAAACCTAACCTGTGCTGAAAGAGTTAATCCTGATATCCTGAATGAGTTTTGAAGTAATTGTGGTAGTATTTTACCTTGATTTTCAATATAAATATTAGTTAATCCTAGTTAGGTTTTCAAGTAATTCTGGTAGTATTTTACCTTGATTTTCAATATAAATATTAGTTAATCCTAGTTAGGTTTTCAAGTAATTCTGGTAGTATTTTACATTGATTTTCAATATAAACATTAGTTAATCCTAGTTGGGCTTTGAAGTAATTCTAGTAGTATTTTACCTTGATGTTCAATATAAACATCAATTAATCCTGGTTAAGTTTTGAAGTAATTCTAGTAGTATTTTACCTTGATTTGCAGTATAAACATTAGTTAATCCTGATTGAGTTTTGAAGTAATTCTGGTAGTATTTTACCTTGATTTTCAGTATAAACATTAGTTAATCCTGATTGAGTTTTGAAGTAATTATACTTTGTATTTTATCATAATCTAAAATCAGAAGGCTGCCTGGCATTACTGGAGCTATATCCTAGACATATGAATCCATAGAACACACTAGAATAAATTACTAGCTGCCTGGCATCATTGGAGCTGTATTCTGGAAATCTGAAATCAGAGAACACACTATAACAAACTACTGGCTGCCTGGCCTCACAGGAGCTGTATTCTGGAAATCTGAAATTGGAGAACACACTAGAATAAATTACTAGCTGCCTGACATCATTGGAGCTGTATTCTTGAAATCTGAAATCATAGAACACACTATAACAAACTACTGGCTGCCTGGCCTCACAGGAGCTGTATTCTGGAAATCTGAATTTGGAGAATGCACTAGAATAAATTACTAGCTGCCTGGCATCATTGGAGCTGTATTCTTGAAATCTGAAATCATAGAACACAAAAGAATAAAGTAATGGCTGACTGGAGCTGTATTCTTGAAATCTGAAATTGGAGAACACAAAAGAATAAAGTAATGGCTGACTGGAGCTG
>NW_013680842.1:3208-5334 GCF_000517525.1 Limulus polyphemus
AAGATTTATAAAAAATTTCTTCTAGTGATATTTTTATGACTATTTTTTATTAAGAACATAACTGTTTGTATTCCATTTGGCAGTGATAAAAATGTATGTTACTGTTTAATAACTGAAAATTGAAGTATGTATAGATGAGTGATTGGACTGATTCTATTATTCTTAGTTATATCATTTTTTACTTGGTTGCACTTGTTTTCACGTAGGTCTAAAATAGTTCTTTAAAGGTTTTGAAACTATGTTTATTAGCACAAATTTTCTTGATATCAACTTTGTAGCCACCATTAAACATTTGAGTTGTCTCCAAAGAAGTAAATATATTTGTTTTCCACAGATTACGTATAATTACAACTAGTCTTCTGATTGCTGTTGTTGCGGTGATGATACAAGGATGGAGAGAGATGTTGAACTGGATACAGCAGCATTTTTTTATCTAGTTTCTAGAAATCTGTGTATATAGTAATGTGTGATACAGTTTTTATTGATTTGGTTTCTATGATACACAGAGAGAGGTGTGATAAATTGAATATATATATATAAACAGTTTGTTACTTAGCTACTAGAATTCTGAAATAATAGTTTATAACACAGTTCTCATATTGCTGTGGTGATACAAGGATATACTGTGATACATTGTGCAGAGAGTCAGTTATGTGAATGCAGTGAGAAAATGTCTGAGCTTATTATACATCATAATCAACAAAATACTTCAAAGGTTTAAATTAAATTATCATTAACTTTTGTCTAGTTATCTTGATAAAGTACAATGTGTGTGTAACGTCTTCATTATGTTTCTTATACAGTGGTATTCCTCACAAGTCTTTACTGGAAGTAGTACTTTATATAATCTGAACTCTTACATCATTGTAACATCTTCATTGTGTTTCTTAAACCCTCTATTCCTCATGACAGTCTTTACTGGAGAGTGGTACTTTATGTAATCTGAACTCTTACATCATTGTAACATCTTCATTGTGTTTCTTAAACCCTGTATTCCTCATGACAGTCTTTACTGGAGAGTGGTACTTTATATAATCTGAACTCTTACATCATTGTAACATATTTATTGTGTTTCTTAAACCCTGTATTTCTCATGACAGTCTTTACTGGTGAGTGGTACTTTATGTAATCTGAACTCTTACATCATTGTAACATATTTATTGTGTTTCTTAAACCCTGTATTCCTCATGACAGTCTTTACTGGAGAGTGGTACTTTATGTAATCTGAACTCTTACATCATTGTAACATCTTCATTGTGTTTCTTAAACCCTCTATTCCTCACAACAGTCTTTACTGGAGAGTGGTACTTTATATAATCTGAACTCTTACATCATTGTAACATATTTATTGTGTTTCTTAAACCCTGTATTTCTCATGACAGTCTTTACTGGTGAGTGGTACTTTATGTAATCTGAACTCTTACATCATTGTGTTTCTGAACCCAGTGGTACTCCTTGAGTATAAATTCAAGTATTTCATCAGGAAGTTTGTGATGTAGATAACAATAATGTTGTGTATAGTGTAGCTCAAGTCTCCAGACTTCTGTTACCAAGGTGGTTACTATGTAGTAAAAACAGATCCAAGTATTTTGTTGTTGGGAAGTTTGTGACGTAGATAACAATAATGTTGTGTATAGTGTAGCTGAAGTCTCCAGGCTTCTGTTACCAAGGTGGTTACTATGTAGTACACACAGATCCAAGTATTTTGTTGTCGGGAAGTTTGTGACGTAGATAACAATAATGTTGTGTATAGTGTAGCTCAAGTCTCCAGACTTCTGTTACCAAGGTGGTTACTATGTAGTAAACGCAGATCCAAGTATTTTGTTGTCGGGAAGTTTGTGACGTAGATAACTATGCTGTTGTACGAAAAGTATATTTATAGACTGCTGAGGAGATTGGTAAATGATTTATTTTAATACAACAAACTTTAAGTGGAAATGTGTTTTTTTTTTTTTTTTTTTTTTTGTTATTGAAAGACTTTCCTTAGCCTGAGACACTTTAGCAATAACAAGAAGTTCTAATTAGAATTCTGTCAGCAACACCAATAAACCTTCAATCTGATCCTCAAAAGGTAGACTGCCTTATGCTGGATAAAGAAGCACTTGAGTCATTCCCTAGAACAAGTG
>NW_013680843.1:0-1004 GCF_000517525.1 Limulus polyphemus
AACTTTACGAAACACTCAACTTCAACAGTCGCGCTATAACAAACTATAATTCACGTCTCACGAGTTCGACTTCAACAATACCTCTCATTCTGACTGCAGTTCAATTACTCATTACCTACACACATTGTCCCGTCACGTTGTGAGCGTCTTATATATATATACCAGACTAACATATATCTAGTAAATGCTAGGGCATTCACGAAGGAACGGGATATTTCTAGAAAATAGGTGGCGTGAGACTAGTCACGTGACCTCGCTGACGCACCAATACCACGTACTTTGTTTTTGAAAGTGTTGGACTATTAAAGTATGTCTAACCCATGTGCTTTGTTTTTTGAAAGTGTTGGTCTGTTGAAGTAGGTCTATACCATGTACTTTGTTTTTTGAAATGTTGATCTATTGAAATAAGTCAACATCCTATATTGAAGTAGGTCTACACCATGTAATTTGTTCTTTGAAAGTGTTAGAATATAAAAGTAGTTCTTCAAGTTTTTTAAATTATTGGATTATTAAATTAGGTGTACAACATATACTTTTTTTTGGAATATCGAAGACGGTGTACCCCACGTATTTTGTTTTTTGAAAGTGTTGGAATATTGAAGTAGGTCTACACCATGTAATTTGTTTTTTTTAAGTGGTGGACTATTGAAGAAGTTCTACATCATATACTTTGTTCTTTGAAAGTGTTAGAACATCAAAGTAGGTATTAATATGTTTTTTAAAGTGTTGGATTATTAAAGTAGGTATACAACATATACTTTTTTTGGAATATCGAAGCAGGTTTACACCATATATTTAGTTTTTTTAAAGTGTTGGACAATCAAAGTAGGTGTACCCCACGTATTTTGTTTTTTGAAAGTGTTGGAAAATTGATGTAGCTCTATACCATGTATTTTGTTTTTTGAAAGTGTTGGAATATTAAAGTAGGTCTACACCATGTACTTTGTTTTTTGAAATGTTGATCTATTGAAATAAGTCAACATCGTATATTGAATTAGGTCTGC
>NW_013680843.1:1921-4105 GCF_000517525.1 Limulus polyphemus
GAAAGTGTTGGTCTGTTCAAGTAGGTGTATACCATGTACTTTGTTTTTTGAAATGTTGATCTATTGAAATAAGTCAACATCGTATATTGAATTAGGTCTGCACCATGTAATTTGTTCTTTGAAAGTGTTGGAATATAAAAGTAGTTCTTCATATGTTTTTTAAAGTGTTGGATTATTAAAGTAGGTATACAACATATACTTTTTTGTACTCTCGACGTACGTCTACACAATCTACTATGTTTTTTGAAAAGAGTAGGCTATCGAAGTAGGTCTACACCATGTTCTATTTTTTTAGTTTTTGAAACTGTTGGAATATTGAAGTAGGTCTACACCATGTAATTTGTTTTTTGAAAGTGTTGGTCTGTTGAAGTAGGTCTATACCATGTACTTTGTTTTTTGAAAGTTTTGGACTCTCGAAGTACGTCTGCACAATCTACTATGTTTTTTAAAAAGAGTAGGCTATCGAAGTAAGTCTACACCATGTACTTTGTTTTTTGATATGTTGATCTATTGAAATAAGTCAACATCCTATATTTTGTTTTTGAAAGTGTAGGAATATTGAAGTAGGTCTACACCATGTAATTTGTTTTTTGAAAGTGTTGGTCTGTTGAAGTAGGTCTATACCATGTACTTTGTTTTTTGAAAGTGTTAATCTATTCAAATAAATCAACATCCTATATTAAAGTACGTCTACACCACGTAATTTGTTTTTTTAAAGTGGTGGGCTATTGAAGAAGGTCTACACCATATACTTTGTTCTTTGAAAGTATTAGAATATCAAAGTAGGTCTTCATATCTTTTTTAAAGTGTTGGGTTATTAAAGTAGGTATACAACATATACTTTTTTTGGAATAACCATGTAGGTCTACACCACGTACTTTGATTTTTGAAATGTTGATCTATTGAAATAAGTCAACATCCTATATTTTTTTAAAGTGTTAGAATATTGAAGTAGGTCTACAACATGTAATTTGTTTTTTGAAAGTGTTGGACTCTCGAAGTACGTCTACACAATCTACTATATTTTTTGAAAAGAGTAGGCTATCGAAGTGTGTCTACATCATGTACTTTGTTTTTTGAAATGTTGATCTATTGAAGTAAGTAAACATCCTATATTTTTTTTTGAAAGTGTTGGAATATTGAAGTAGGTCTACACAATGTAATTTGTTTCTTGAAAGTGTTGGTCTGTTGAAGTAGGTCTATACAATGTACTTTGTTTTTTGAAATGTTGATCTATTGAAATAATTCAACATCTTATATTGAAGTAGGTCTACACCGTGTAGTTTGTTTTCCGAAAATGTTGGACTCTCGAAGTACGTCTACACAATCTACTATATTTTTTGAAAAGAGTAGGCTATCGAAGTGGGTCTACACCATGTACTTTGTTTTTTAAAGTGTTGGTCTGTTGAAGTAGGTCTATACCATGTACACTGTTTTTTGAAATGTTGATCTATTGAAATGAGTCATCATCCTATATTGAAGTAGGTCTACACAATATATTCAGTTTTTGTAATGTGTTGGACTACCAAAGTAGGTGTACTTGACGTATTTTGTTTTTTGAAAATGTTGGAAAATTGATGTAACTCTACACCATGTAATTTGTTTTTTTTAAGTGTTGGATTATTGAAGAAGGTCTACACCATATACTTTGATCTTTGAAAGCGTTAAAATATCAAAGTATGTCTTCATATGTTTTTTAAAGTGTTGGATTATTAAAGTAGGTATACAACATATACTTTTTTTTGGAATATCGATGAAGCTCTACACCATGTATTTTGTTTTTTGAATGTGTTGGAATATCGAAGAAGGTCTATACCACGTACTTTATTTATTTACAGTGTTGGAATATCGAAGTGGATCTACACAACATACTTTGTTTTTGAAAGTGTTGGACTATTGAAGTACGTGAACACCATGTACATTGTTTTATGAAAGTGTTGGTCGCTTAAAGTAGGTCAACATCATATATTTTCTTGTTAAAAGTGTTGGAATATCGAAGTAGGTCCACACCGTGTATTTTGTTTTCCGAAAGTGTTGGACTCTCGATGTACGTCTACACAATCTACTATGTTTTTTGAAAAGAGTAGGCTATCGACTTAGTTCTACACCATGTACTTTGTTTTTTGAAAGTGTTGGAAAATTGATGTAGCTCTACACCATGTATTTTGTTTTTTGAAACTGTTG
>NW_013680843.1:4747-6083 GCF_000517525.1 Limulus polyphemus
CAACATCCTATATTGAAGTAGGTCTACACCACGTAATTTGAATTTTTAAAGTGGTGGACTATTGAAGAAGGTCTACACCATATACTTTGTTCTTTGAATGTATTAGAATATCAAAGTAGGTCTTCATATGTTTTTTAAGGTGTTGGATTATTAAAGTAGGTATACAACATATACTTCTTTTGGAATAACCATGTAGGTCTACACCACGTACTTTGATTTTTGAAATGTTGATCTATTGAAATAGGTCAACATCCTATATTTTTTTTTGAAAGTGTTGGAATATTGAAGTAGGTCTACACCATGTAATATGTATTTTGAAAGTGTTGGTCTGTTGAAGTAGGTCTATACAATGTACTTTGTTTTTGAAATGTTGATGTATTGAAATAAGTCAACATCTTATATTGAAGTAGGTCTACACCGTGTAGTTTGTTTTCCGAAAATGTTGGACTCTTGAAGTACGTCTACACAATTTACTATGTTTTTTGAAAAGAGTAGGCTATTGAAGTAGGTCTACACCATGTACTTTGTTTTTTGAATTGTTGATCTATTAGAATAAGTCAACATCCTATATTTTTTAGAAAGTGTTGGAATATTGAAGTAGGTCTACACCATGTAATTAGTATTTTGAAAGTGTTGGTCTGTTGAAGTAGGTCTATACAATGTCCTTCTTTTTTTGAAATGTTGATATATTGAAATAAGTCAACATCCTATATTTTCTTTTTCAAAGAGCTGGAATATTGAAGTAGGTCTACACCATGTAATTTGTTTTTCTGAAAGTGTTGGTCTGTTGAAGTAGGTCTATACCAGGTACTTTGTTTTTTTGAAATGTTGATCTATTCAAATAAATCAACATCCTATATTGAAGTAGGTCTACACCATATACTTTGTTCTTTGAAAGTATTAGAATGTCAAAGTAGGTCTTCATATCTTTTTTTAAAGTGTTGGAATATTAAAGTAGGTATACAACATATACTTTTTTGAAATAGCCATGTAGGTCTACAGCACGTACTTTGATTTTTGAAATGTTGATATATTGGAATAGGTCAACATCCTATATTTTTTTAAAGTGTTGGAATATTGAAGTAGGTCTACACCATGTAATTTGTTTTTTGAAAGTGTTGGTCTATTGAAGTAGGTCTATAACATGTACTTTGTTTTTGAAATGATGATCTATTGAAATAAGTCAACATCCTATATTGAAGTAGTTCTACACCATGTAATTTGTTCTTTGAAAGTGTTAGAATATAAAAGTAGATCTTCATATTGTTACGTCTCGGTTTGTTAATTGATTTTTCCGTAACTTCGTTCCGACGAAATTTTAACGACACAAATCTTT
>NW_013680844.1:0-1113 GCF_000517525.1 Limulus polyphemus
ACTTCTGTCATTCAATAAACTAATAACACAGAACATGTGGATAATAGATTATTTTACATATTAGTACATATTTTACTATTGTACTAGTTAGCAAAGACATAACTAATCAGTTTACCAGTACCATTTTCATTGCTGCAACAAAACAGATCACCAAGAATACAGAGTTGCTTACTTACTTCACACTATTCCTCACTGAATTAAAACCTTTCCCAATCCCAAAGTTCTCATTACTTTATATTTTCTGATATTTAGAAACAACCAAATTCCTTTACTTCCTACCTTCATCATGTCTTCTATGTCATACACAAATGGATATTGACCGAAGTTTGCATCTACAATCTCCCCTGGAGTCTGGAGACCTACTGTTGGGTAGAGTTCCAGCTGTAACAAGGATCATGTATTACAGAACACCATATTCTAATAGTACAGATAACCACTTTCAATTAGATCTGCATTTTGTATTGGTTTCAGGTTAACAACGAATGCTTCATGTAATTATTTATTATTACAATATACTTGAATATTTCTAAAAATTAGTGATTTTAAAGTTCAGGGGAACTATGTACAGCACTAATGTTAATGATTAGAACTGGTCGAGTTGTGGAATTTGTTAATGAATTAATTATCAGGCTCATTAACTGATTACACTCAACTAATCAATTGTTCTTGTGAGACTAACTGTCCTATTTTCAGGTTGTTTTTTTTTAAGAAATCTTCACACCTCTTCATGAAAGTGTATCATAAAAATGTAGTACATAGTATAAAACCTGTAACAAACTGAAAATATGATTAATACAATTTCATGGCTTCTCCCTACAAATTTTCACAAAACTATTCTAATGAAACTAAATAAATTAATCTAAATCTATAAAAATAAAAATGTAAATGTTCGTTTGTTCAAAATCTTAAATCTCCGAAAGTTCTTCACCAATTGCTTTGAAATTTTGACACAACGTTGCAATCGAATACGCACGTTTTTATATACCTACTATTATATAAATGTCACACCTGTGACAGGTAAAAACATGCTTTTTGAAAAACAACGCCATCTGTTGGACATAAAAGCAACACATGCTATATTTTACGATTCCATTTCAATGTTTCCGATTTACG
>NW_013680844.1:1514-3354 GCF_000517525.1 Limulus polyphemus
CGAATTTTTCAATGCAATTGGCGGTGGAATTGAGCTGTGTCGATTGATCTGCGTTTGAATTGAAATATTTCGTTAGTATTTTTAATTTTTGTTTTTGTTTTTTCTTTGTTTTTTAGTTCATGTTTTTTCCTTTTTTAATGTTTTTGTTATAACTTTCTTTCTTCTTTTTCAGTGCAATCGATCTGCTATAGTTCATCCAAATAATGCCTCGCAGAAGATCAAACTAAGGTCGTCGTACTCGCGGAGCGGAAGCAGTCCAACGAGTAATTGCAAATCAAACTGAGGAAGAACGGGCATCAGCGAATGAGCAAAACAGACCAAGAATGGCTCAAATACGTGCCGAGGAAGCAGCAGAGCAACGTGCAGCCAGACTTGAGGATGCACGGTTGCGAGCACGGCGATCATGTTCTGCAGCTTCAGATCTGCTTCGTTCTCAACAGAATGAACGCGACAGGCTGAGAGTGGCTGAAAGACGTCAACGAGAAACAGCAGATCAGCGTCAAACACGACTCCGTGCTCAGCAATCATGCGATTACAAAGCATTTCCTATCTAACATCAGGAAATACAACTCATGCTTCCAAATGACGTCGTTCAGCGCAGAAATCGTAACAGCTCAATTCATGCCAACTTTCAAAGTGAAAGGACAAATTTATCATAAAGCCGGCTCCCTGCTTCCGTTCCCAGATGGTCAACATCAATTCCTACAAATGTATTTCATCGGTGATGGCAATGATGAATTGAATGCACGCTGTGGAATTTCTACCGGCATAAAAAGGTCCATCGTTTCCCAACTGCAAGAACTTCTTCACAAAAAAACAATTTAGTGCGTTTGTTCAAAAAAGCAATTGACATGATGCCATCTGGTACACACAAGATTGTTATTCATGCTGACAAAATGCCTGCTGGAGAACATGTGCAAAGATTCAATGCTCCAACTATAGACAAAGTGGCAATTGTTATAGTCGGAGATCAATTCCAAGCTAGAGACATTTTTCTTCATCGGAGAAACGATCAATTGACAAAAATTGCAGAAACTCATCGATGCTACGATGCCCTGCAATATCCAATAATTTTTTGGGATGGTGTCGATGGATATCACTTCAACGTTAAGATGATAAATCTAGTCAGTGGCAAAGAAACAAATATGAAATGCAGCGCAATGAACTATTATTCATACTGATTAATGATTCGAGAGAATGAAGACAATTACATTTTGAAATGCCGTCAGTTGTTTCACCAATACATCTGAGATATGTATGGAAAAATCGAAACAGAACGTTTGATATTCATCCGTTTGAATCAGACCAAGCTTCGCTCTGAAGAATACGTTCATTTGCGAGATGCAGTTGTAAATGACGGTAATACAACTAACATTGGAAGACTAACGATTTTGCCATCTTCATATACAGGCAGTCCATGTTATATACATGAGTACGATCAAGATGCAATTGCGTATGTTCGTCACTACGGGCGTCCAGACCTATTCATTACATGCACATGCAATCCAGCTTGGGACGATATACAACAGCTCTTACTTCCTGGGCAATCGCCGGTGGATAGGCATGACATCACAGCACGTGTTTTCAGACAGAAGTTGAAATCGCTGATGGATTTCATGGTAAAACATGAAGTGTTTGGGTCTGTGCACTGCTGGATATACTCAGTGGAATGGCAAAAGAGAGGATTGCCACACGCACATATACTATTCTGGCTCTATAACAAAATCACTTCAAACGAAATCGACGATGTAATATGCGCTGAAATACCCGATGCCGACGTCGATAAGGATTTGCATGAAGTTGTGACGAAAAAAATGATACATGGACCTTGTAGTACACT
>NW_013680844.1:3364-4934 GCF_000517525.1 Limulus polyphemus
CTAACGATTTTGCCATATTCATATACAGGCAGTCCACGTCATATGCATGAGTACGCTCAAGATGCAATTGCGTATGTTCGTCACTACGGTCGTCCAGACCTATTCATTACATTCACATGCCATCCAGTTTGGGACGATATACATCAGCTCTTACTTCCTGGGCAATCGCTGGTGGATAGGCATGACATCACAGCACGTGTTTTCAGACAGAAGTTGAAATCGCTGATGGATTTCATGGTAAAACATGAAGTGTTTGGGTTCGTGCGATGATGGATGTACTCAGTGGAATGACAAAAGAGAGGATTGCCACACGCACATATAATAATCTGGCTCTATAACAAAATCACTTCAAACGAAGTTGTGACGAAAAATATGATACATGGACCTTGCGGTACACTGAATCCAAATTCACCAAGCATGATAGACGGAAAATGCTCTAAGCAATATCCTCGAGCATTAGTATCCAACACAGTTACAGGAAACGATGGATATCCTTTATACAGAAGAAGATCAGCAGAAGATGGCGGTAAATTAGCAACCATACAAATGCGAAACGGTGACAACGAAGTAGATAACCGGTGGGTTGTTCCATATTCGCCTTTGCTATCAAAAACATACAAAGCGCACATAAACGTGGAATACTGTAACTTCGTTAAATCAATCAAATACATTTGTAAGTACGTGAATAAAGGCAGCGACATGGCAGTTTTTGGCGTGCAACCAGAAAGAAGTGATAGGAATGCGGTCATACATATCGATGAAATACACATATTGTGGGGGAGGGCACACAAACTTCTGTATGGCTTTTGGTACTCCTTTGTGATCCAGCGTCTTGATACTCACAAGGGTTTGCTGAGATGCAGAATCTATGACAAAGTTGCACCTTTGGCCATCCAGCTTTCCTGTCACGTAGACACTATGCGTGCTTTGCATTTTACACCTAGCTGTTGGGACTTTCACGATGGGGTTGGTGAGCGTACCTCAACACCAACCACTACTGGTTTGCCTGAGGCTGACTTATTGGTAATATTCTTCTTACACTGGCTCCTCATATGTCCTTGCTTTCCAAAGTTCTCTGAAAGCTGACCTTTTCTGGCCTTGAATCCTGATGACTGTACCAACCTTGGTACCTATGTGCTGGACTTAACGTAGGATTCAAATTCAAGAGCTCTGGCCATTGCATCCTGCATAGTGGAGGGGTGTGCTTGCTTTATTTGTATCTGTAGTTGTGGACTGTCCAAGGCGTCTACAAACTGATCTCTCAGCAACAACTTGAGGAGATCGGGTGGTGCAGTTGGGTAGGCCTTGTGTGCCATACTTTCGAAATCCTGTGCCAGCTCTTACAGTCTCTCCCGTTTAGCATGGACTCTAGTCCTAAACTTAGCCCTGTAGACTTCAGACTGATTTTGGGTTCCATACCCGAGTTCCAGAGCCGCTACCAGTGCTCTATAGTTGTGTCTGTTGTCTGCTGACAACTGTCCATGTAATTCCAGTGGTTGTCCCTTCAAGCTCGTTGCCAGATATACTGCTTTCTGCTCCTCTGTCCATCCATTCATCTCTGCCACGAGCT
>NW_013680845.1:0-1784 GCF_000517525.1 Limulus polyphemus
GTTCACACATACACATCCTATGATATACATTCACACATATACATCCTATGATGTACATTCACCAGTTAGACACCAGTTTCCGACCCTGCTGTACCGTACATCAGCTGGTCCTGGTAAAACAGGAAGGAGTCATGTAGTCAGCACAATTGTTCAGTTCGTCTGTGCCCGTTTGTATCAAACATACATATACAGAACGTATTAACAACGCTATTTCTTAACCAATCCAAATATTGGACAAACCTAACCTTTCTTATCATGGTCACAACCTTTCTTTAATACAAGCTGAATTAAATAACGTTTTAAACCTTTGAGGATTAATGGGAAAGTACTTTTTATAAGACCAAATAAATGACACAAAATGAATCGTTTATCAAATTATTATATTAGTTTATTAAGAAATGGCTGTCCCAAAAGAGGGCAGGTCAGTAGACCATTACGATTATATTGTGATTCTCATTCTCTTGCATTTTAAGATCATTTTGAAAATCAACAAATCTTATAGTAACCGTATTGTTTACAAACCCTTAGCTTCAAGATGTCATGCATGTTTACATCACAAGAAGACTGAACCGTTACTCTCATGATGATAAAAGACGAATGCCTGTATACTAATGATATTGTGAACACCCCCCCCTCCAGTGATTCGTTAATAAGGAAGAGATTGCAAAATCATCACCTTGTTAGAGAAGTATGATGTACATTCACACATATATACATCCCATGATGTACGTTCACACATACTCATCCTATGATATACATTCACACATATACATCCTATAATATACATTCATATATATATATATACATCCCATGATGTACGTTCACACATACACATCCTATGATGTACGTCCACACATGCACATCCTATGATGTACGTTCACACATACGCATCCTATGATATACATTCACACATATACATCCTATAATATACATTCATATATATACATCCTATGATGTACGTTCACACATACACATCCTATGATATACATTCACACATATACATCCTATGATGTACATTCACCAGTTAGACACTAGTTTCCGACCATACACATGTGACAACAACAAAAGATCTAAAGTAAATAAGCTTGAATCCTGATGTCGGCAAGTTTTTCTAGAATGTTCTCTAATCATTGTTTTTGTATGAGCACAAAATGCATAAAATACTTTAATAAACGTTCATTTACCATGAAATACAAAAACGTTTTTAATAAGATGGAATACACTTTCTTTTCATCAAATAATAAAAATCTAATTTCTAAAACTCATATCTAAACAGAAACTCTTGCGAAAAATATTTTTTGAATATATGTTAACCCAACTTTGCTCTACAAGAGCGGTTGAATAAGGAATCATGGGTAATTTAACATCCAATTTTAGTTTAATCACAAAAAACGTAAAACGCCATATTTGAGTAGACAAATCAAATTACTTACTTATTAATTTCTGGAAATATTTCTTGCAGAAGATTATAGGTTTGGAAGGGTAACCAGCAGAGGGCGAAAAGAACAACAACTATAACAAGCATTTTGATGACCTGAAAAGATACAAAACTCCAGGTCAGTGATGTATTCACGAGCAAATGTAAAACCCCAGTTTCAAAAATTAATCGCCCTCAGTCTGAACGAAACGGGTGTGTGTTAACTAAGTGGAAACATATCTTGAACTAAGTTTGATGACAACTTTTGGATAACAAAGGGTAAAAAATTTAATTATGAAACATCTCCTTTACTCATTAAACCGTATATATATATATATATATATATACTGTATTAATACACATACAT
>NW_013680845.1:2771-5510 GCF_000517525.1 Limulus polyphemus
GTATATATATATATACATATATGTACTGTATTAATCACGTAGTATAATATACATTTACAGGATATAAACATTTAATACATTAGTATTACAGGAACACAATGTCGTCTAATTTCAGGTTTATGAAAATAAATACATCTACGATTCTTATTTTAACTCTAGACTTACATAACTTAACTTATTGGTTATGGCCAGGTAGTTAGGGACTTACCAATGGGATCCATATGTTTCCTTATTGGCTTTTTGAACAAATTCGTTATGGCCAGGTAGTTAGGGACTTACCAATGGGATCCATATGTTTCCTTATTGGCTTTTTGAACAAATTCGTTATGGCCAGGTAGTTAGGGTGCTAGACTCGCAAAGTGAGGGTCACGGGTTCGACTCCCTGCCCCACAAAACATACTTATCCTTTCAGCCGCCTTCCCCTCTAGTCCTAATTAGGGACGTGTAGCTTTGCGAGAAATTAAAAACAAAGTAAACATTTTTCTGGTGGTGATTGGAGTTAGCTACGTATTTTACATTCAGTTTACTTGGTCACGTCTTTACAACCACTTAGTATGAGGGTTAACAGCATGTGAAGATTAGGAATGAAATAAATCCATTGTGGTGTAGCTTGCAAAGTAGTTAAACCGGTGAGAAGAAACGAAAGGAAAACATTTATAACTTCAGAATTAGGTAAGTCCCAGGGGTTAGATTCTGAAACACTAGTGTTAACTATATAAGTAAGTTACCAACTTATAGAGAATGTTGAAGTCTGTAACTATAACCCACAGACCATCTAAGTAAGATACCAACTTATAGATAATGTTGAGGTCTGTAAATATAACCCAGAGACTATCTGAGTAAGATACCAACTTATAGATAATGTTGAGGTCTGTAAGTATAACCCACAGACTATCTAAGTAAGATACCAACTTATAGAGAATGTTGAAGTCTGTAACTATAACCCAGAGACTATCTAAGTAAGATACAAAGTTATAGAGAATGTTGAAGTGTGTAAATATAACCCACATACTATCTAAGTAAGATACCAACTTATAGAGAATGTTGAAGTCTATAAATATAACCCACAGACTATCTGAGTAAGATACCAACTTATAGAGAATGTTGAAGTCTATAAATATAACCCACAGACCATCTAAGTAAGATACCAACTTATAGAGAATGTTGAAGTCTGTAAATATAACCCAGAGACTATCTAAGTAAGATACAATCTTATAGATAATGGTGAGGTCTGTAAATATAACCCAGAGACTATCTAAGTAAGATACAATCTTATAGATAATGGTGAGGTCTGTCAGTATAACCCAGGGACTATCTAAGTAAGATACCAACTTATAAAGAATGTTGAGGTCTGTAAGTATAACCCACAGACTATCTAAGTAAGTTACCAACTTATAGATAATGGTGATGTCTGTAAATATAACCCACAGACTGTCTAAGTAAGATACTAACTTATAGATAATGTTGAGGTCTGTAAGTATAACCCAGACACTATCCAAGTAAGATACCAACTTATAGAGAATGTTGATGTCTGTAAATATAACCCATATATAAATATAACATGAAACGTTAGTAGCAACAATAGAACATTTTCAACAACATGGAACGTTAGTAGCAACAATAGAACATTTTTAACAACATGGAACGTCTTCTGGAGGTACAATATTTCAATCCTCAATGTAAGTCATATACGTATGGTCCAGTCCAGTTGACTACTTCTGGTATTGAACGAATGGCCTCCTGGGCAGTCACAGAATTTTTTACAAACGTTTGATTCGAAATATCGAATAGACAAGTTAAGAAAGAAATATTTGAAACCGAAGTTATTTTAATCACAAATGTTACGCCTATTGGATTATATATACAAACAACTTAAACATATAATAATATTAAATAAAGAGACAGAGTGTTTACAAAGGATGTTCATTTCAACTACACAATTATATTTTAACTTCATCATTATTTAATGCATGACGCCTTATTGCACCTCATATATACAGGCCTAATAATAAATGATTGAAAATGTTCAGTGTAGGCGTTATTATTTAGTTTATTTTGTGACTTAACATTTCATGATTGTTTAGTTTTTAAGACAATAGTGTTGAAGGTGGATTGTTTTAAAAGTGTTAGTTATGACAAGTTCGTTACGTAACTCTGTACGAGTCGTACGTTGTTTTTCCAATTACATTGTTGTCTAGGCTTTAATAATATTGTTGAAGTCACGGTACTCGAATCTTCGGTTTTTTTTTTTCGTTACCTTAACTGAGTATTATTAGATAATCGCGTCGTGTAGCTTAGAGAAAATTCCAGGCTTCAGTGAATAACGTATAAATATAGGCGACCAAGCGAGCGTAAGTCAAGTGAAGTAAATAAGGTAAAGTTCAGTCAGAAAACGCGAAGTTAGCGCGCGTGTGAGTAAATAGCTATAACGGGCGATATTTTAAAGTGAATTTCACAGTTTGATACAGATAAGGAGAATAATTTGTCGTGTCAAAGGGTGATCTAAAGTAATTGAATCAGCCTGAGTGGACTTTTGACAAGAAAAGATAATTATTTAGAGTTTTAGATACAACTGTGATATCCTATAGTGTAAAGAATTTTTGTACATACGTTTGACTTGTTTTGAAAATATTATTTTATAACAAGCGGATTGTGTGCTGTCCGTTTATTGTTGAGATTTATCGCCAACAAGTCACAGAAACCTACTGTAGAAGAATCCAAGCAGTTATACATAAAACT
>NW_013680846.1:0-2494 GCF_000517525.1 Limulus polyphemus
ATGTGTTGTGTTTACACATTAGTATATATGTGTGTTGATAACACTGTATTGTGTTTGCACATTAGCATATCTACTGGTACGTTTATAGTGCAATATTGTGTCTACACAGTATATCTAAATATGTGTTGATAATGTTTTATTGCGTTTACACATTAGTGTATTTACAGGTGTGTTGATAATGCCGTATTGTGTTTGCATATTAGTATACCTACAGACACAGTGACTTCATGATTTATTAGGACACAGTTGTAAATGAGTTATTATTTGAAAATAGCCAGTGTTGTAAACAGGAATGCACAAATAATTTCGTGTTACACAAAGTTTCAGTCATTTACAGCATGAACACTAACTTTTATATCAGTTTCTGCTGTGAGAGTATGCGATTTAGGTTTTTCTCTCTCTCTTTTTTTAAACACCGGCCATTTTCAAATGTGTCAGTTTTTCGTGATAGGTAATCCTATGTGATATATTTGTTTCTTTGAATATATGAATTTATATTTGGAGATTTTACAATGACTGTGGCCTGATTAGTTATAGGGATACTCTGGCACCCAAAGGATGCTACCTCAGTAGTGGGTCGCCAGATCAAAGGATGCTGCCTGAGGATTACATAAGAATTACACAAATCGCAAGTTATGCCGACCCCTGAGGGTTACATAACTATTAGTAATATGTACGTCATAGTTCCACAAAGTGGAATCAAAGGGCAAGTTTCCGGTGTCATAGTTCTACGAATTGGAACTAGATGGTGCGTTGGTATTACGAGTGCTCAGATAGTTTGCGAGCGAACCATCAGAGGGTGATGTACATAAACGTGTCACCATCTTTAAAGTAACAATCAAAGACTTAAAATGAATATTTTATCTAATTTGAAAAATGTTTTTTTATGATTATCAGTACAGGAAAGTTTTTATCACAATTACAGTTTCACTTTATAAATAATGCTTACATTAAAGCTGCCATTTTAATGTGATTCTTATCAACTTTATAGTTTTTGCTTATATGTTTAATTACATTCTGTTTGTTCACAAAGGTGGATGGCGTTTTTATAGATATACAGTGTTACTAAAGGTAGTGTTTATATAGACGGGCGGTGTTAGTAAGGATACTGTTTGTATAGGTGGATGGTCATACTAAGTATATTGTGTGTGTTTTACAAAGGCATACAGTATTACAGTACTTCATACCCTTGACACTTGAAAACGGAAGTTGTCTGCTGCCAGGGAGTGTGTGGTTAAGAGATGTCACGTTATATCATAGGTCGAGTGTTACTTAATAGAGAGCATGTTGCTTGGAGTCATAGTTCAATGAATTGGCCATAGAGGGCACGTTGCTAGGGGTGACGTCACAGTTTCACGAAGTGGTACCAGAGGGCGCTGCTATCTTAGGGAGGTGTAACATCACAGTTTGATACCAGAGGGTTTATTAATGTAGGCGGATGGTGTTACTATGTATCTATAGATGAATTGGCTTAATAAAGGCAGTGTTTGTATTGGGGACAAGGTTCTAGGCAAATGGTCTTACTAGGTGTATTATATGTGTTTTAGAAAGGTGGACGGTGTTACTAAGGTTCTGTAGGCGGATGGTCTTACTAAGATTATATAAGCAGACAGTGTTACTATACTATCTCAACTTAAATTTGTAGTTTATATAATTTAATTGAATTACATGTGTTTTACATAGGCAGATGGTGTTACTTGACAAATTGTGTGACTAAAGTTTGTGCTGCTAGGGTGGATGGTATTTCTATAAATGGATAGTTTAATAAGATCATTAACTCATCATAAGATATCTCATCATGTGATTACATCATCAACATTGTAGTCTAGGTGTAATTATATTCATAAAATTACAAGCAAAAAAACATTATTTTAACGAGACAACTATTATAACACTATTACATGTGTTAGTATGTGATAAAAACATTTATCCATTATTTGTATGAGGCAAATATTATAGCAAACCCAATAATTTACTTTACATATTTTTCCAATTATCAATCTTGAAAGAATTTTATCATACATAATGTGTCCTTTTTACGAATATTGAAGGAGACGGTTAGTTCACCCAATTGTGTTTTTAAGTATCAATATAAGACACATTTATCATACTGATTATAGTTTTCGCTTCTATATTTAATTTGCATGATGTACTTTTTGCATTTCTTTATGTTTTATATGTAAAACACTTATTGCTATTTCATTTCTATAATTAATATATTATATAACATCTATTCACCCTGAAAAGATACCTCTTTTCACCTCTAAATAATATACAGTAATTTAATATTTAGTTTTATATGCTCATTTGTTCCACTAAAGTGTAAAAGATCTAAATAAATAGTTATGTTTAACCATTACTATTCTTACCTTTCTGTAGATATTTTCACAAATCTTTGTCTAGCACTTGTTTCTTGATGATTGGGAACTTTATTCATATAATCTAGATAGGTGATATTCTTACCACATCGAAAAACGAATGTTTAATACAGATA
>NW_013680846.1:3236-5260 GCF_000517525.1 Limulus polyphemus
ATAACTGAAAAAAGAGTTGATAATCATAATATTAAAAGGACCTTTAATTATAAATCAAGTGATTATTCTTTCACGTTATATACATCCAACATACTTACTGTTTATCATTACAACAACAATGTACAATCATAGACATGACAAGCATACTGAAACATTTATTAAAACTTCAAGATACACTAATATACTATAAACATTTTAACATATAAAATACTCGATTAGCTTTCATACAACTTTTGTACATTATGTCCATATTACTACTTGTTCATTTCAGTTCAGTATGTAAAGTTTTTAATATCATTTATAAAGTTTGTTTGTTTGTTTGAAGTTAAGCACAAAGCTACACAATGGGCTATCTGTGCTCTGCCCACCACGGGTATCTAAACCCGGTTTCTAGCGTTGTAAGTCCGCAGAAATACCGCTGTACCACTGGGGTCTGTTTATAAATGAAAAAGTTAATGTACAAGTTTTATATTTCATTAAGTTCATCATACTTCACAACAAAACTTTTATGCTAATACTCAATAAGATTAAATTGTGCCCAACATACAGCAATTGGTCAAAAGTTCAGACAAGGTCAGTCGAAAAATACAACTTATACTCATCTTACATTAATAATTCACTAACAACTTTATTCTACTCTGTTCAGATAATTATGTCTACCTTATTCTTTTATGATAAATTACATCCCTTGAATATCAGTTTATAACAAGTATGTTTGAACGCAAGCAGATTTTGACATCAAATTTGGGAGTAAAAAAGTGCGTCTTATACACCAAAAAATACGGTACTTATCTACATCACCCTCTGATGGTTTACTCATAAACTACCTGCACGCTTATCATACCAACTCGCCCTCTGGTTCCACTTCGTGGAACTATGATGTAAATGTTGCATACTAGCTATGTAACCCTCAGGTGTCAGCATAATTGGCATATTATGTAACCCTCAGGCAGAATCCTTTTATTTTCACTCACCTGGCCACCCTACACTATATCTACCACTTCTAAATTAGGGATGGCTAGTACAGATAACCCTCGAGTAGCTTTGAACAAAATTAAAAAACAAACAATAATTGTGTTTGAAGGTGACAAAAGTGTTGCTGTGCCACACCTGCATTTAACAGTCGGTTTTATTTATATAAGAAAATCAACGTATTGATGAGTTTGATCTGTTATGAATAAATGATTTAATTACATATTTTAGCTAAAACTAGTTAATTGAAGGGCAGTTTTGTTGCTTAAACACTCAGTGGATATGTCAAATGTATTAGATCAGTATTGAGATATAAATGATAAACATTTAAGTGTCTTTATAAATTGGTAAACTTCCAGGAATTAAACTATGTTCTCTAGTAGTTACCTGATTAGAAAAAATAACGTAAAACTAAAGAAATTCTATGCATTTCGTGTATTAAGCTATGCAGTGATGCTGATATATATACAGACAAATCACATGACTGAGTAATTATTGGTTGGCAGTTACAGGTAATATAAGGACAGAAGCAAGTGAAGACAGTTGATATAACGTTATTCATGAGCACGACATGTTCACAAATATAGAGAAGTGATTGCCTTTGACAACAGTAATGTAATATACTTAGTTCAGTTATTACTAACAGAAAATACAGTGATGCATTTAGTATGTGACAAGGGAATGGAAGTATTATGCTTTAATGGGCCTGGCATGGTGAAGTGGTTAGTATTTCAGTCTGTAAAATATACTGTAATATCTTTTTTTCTTAAAGTGATATATGTTAAGGAAGTACCACATTTTAGCATGCCTACAAGTATGTTGATAATACTGTACTGCGTTTGTACATTAGTATGTTTACAGACATATAGTAGCTTCGTGTTTTTTTGTTTCCGTGTATCCTCTGTTTCGAGGGGGTGTTTAAGAAATAACGCATTCACATCTTTACTCTGAAGTTGTGTTATATGTACGCGCGCACGCACTTGAGTTTGTGTAAATGTAAGATTATCCTCTGTTTCGAGGAGTGTTTAAGAAATAACGCATTCACATCTTTA
>NW_013680847.1:0-4518 GCF_000517525.1 Limulus polyphemus
GGTGTGAGTAACAATCTAGCAGGAATAAGCCTAATTTATGTCACAGAAATCAACAGGTGTGGCTAATAATCATGCAGGGGTTTGTCCTATTGTCTGAAGTTGCTTTAACATTTTGTCTTAGATCTTTTCCTATTGTGTGAAACAGCTTCTTAACATTTTGTCTTGGATCTTTTCCTATTAACATCTAAGTGATTCTAGCGACTAACATAATCTCAGGATTAGGAGGATACAGATCTAAAATATAAATCAACATTTACACAACATAAATGTAAAGAACAGTTACCAAATCACCAAAACAGATAAAGTTGTGTAAAGGGTATTTTAACACCTCTGTATTAAAGTTGGAAATTCTGTGTTTTCCTTATACTTATATAACCTTGTGTACATTTACTTTAAACTTTCTTAATATCAAAGAGTAAGTTACAAATTAAAAACAAAAACATTCAACAGTTTAATCAATACATGCTACAAGAAAAACAAAGAATTGTAAGAGGTACGAAATCATTCTAATGCTTTGTTTAATGTCACTAACACGTTTCACTAAATGATTTCATCTCTTTTTACCAATTATATTTGTCACTTTCTTAGTTAATGACTCAGGGAATAGTCACAGAAGACAAACATCATTTCATGGCATAATAAATTATTTATTCTAGGGAACGTACACAATAATACTATATTACTGAACTTTGGTCGTAAGAGCACGTACACGTGAAATACAAAAAACGGGGATAATGAAAAAACTGATGTTAATATTTAAGAATAATGTAGAAACTTTTGATCGACTAATTTACCTAATTTAACAAAATTTTGCAACAATGAGGAAGATAAAAAGTAGTTTACACTTGAGTTCTACTTACTAAAACAAGAAATCTAAGATAAAGTTCTATTTGTAGATTTTGGCTAATAAAGCACAAGTTCTCTTGGTAACAGATTGGCTCCATTTTGTGTCTAACTAAATTTATAAAGCACTCTTAAAAACAAATCTTGGATGTAAGTCATAGTTTTCAATCTTACATCAGTGACTAGAAACCACAGATCCAAAAATTCAGATCCAATTCTGGGAATCCAATTCAGATGATAAAATACTGACATAAAACTAGATTTCAGGTTCATTTTCCATCTTGGAAGTCACTTTTTGTCTTTTTAGTATCTTTCTAACCATATTTAGACTTATTACGTACCTGTCACTCAGTTTTATTTGATGTAGAAAAGGGAAACTATCACCTTTATTTAATTTCTTAACTACTATTAATTGATGTTAATAATAGATTTGAGCCTATGCCTAAGAAAAAATTAGCATAAACAAACAGAAGTAAATGGGAGTGCACACTATCTAAATAATTACTTTTTACAATGATTCTGAATGATATACAAGAGTAGCAACAAGAATTTGTACAAACAGGTAGTCCAGAATACATAAGGTTTAAATGTACATACAAATTGAACACTTGTTTTACATGAAAAAAAGGAAGAGTAACAGTTGGTCATCTGTTAGCTGCATGATGTACTCATTTTGAAGCTTAGTTATCATAATCACATTTTTTATACGCAGGCAAACAAGGAAACACTTAGCAATATAAAAGTGAAACACAGCTTATACACAGAAAGAAAAATTAAAAGATGAAAAAAAATGGTAAAGATTTGTTTATCGGAATGCGTTAATATAAAATTTTAATACTGTATCAAATATTTGATATGCCTGCATTTTTGGTTAGGAATAATATTACATCCATACACAGACACTGAAAGACATCTTAATCAATAAATGCAAAGTTGGCTGTACAAGTTCATAAGCATGACAAATATTTCCCTTTGATAATTCAAAAATTATAGTTTTAGTGTATACCTGGTACATGTAAAAAACTAGTTTTAACACAATCAACCAATCACACCTTCCGATTAAACACAATCAACCAATCACACCTACCGATTAAACTAGTTTTAACACAATCAACCAATCACATCTACCGATTCCTCACCAAGTAACAAATCACACTTACTGGTCCCAGAAATATTATTCAATACACTCATTACACTTATCATGGTTAAACATAAATAGTGATTTATGCCATACTGTTAACTAAATTATTAACCACATCTACTAATTCCTGGATGATAATTAGCTACATTTTTGCTAGATCATTAAACATACACACTTGCCAATTTCTGCTTGTTTTTAACCAAAACTTTCCGATTCTTACCAAATTATTAACCACACCTGCTGATTTCTGTGACATAAATTAGGCTTATTCCTGCTAGATTGTTACTCACACCTAAAAGATCTAAGACAAAATGTTAGGAAGCTGTTTCACACAATAGGAAAAGATCTAAGACAAAATGTTAATTTACCTCGAAAATAGATAAAACGAACTGGATAATAACATAATACAGTACGAAAATACAATCAATGCAAGGAATTTGTTTATCGTATTTAGGTTTTGGAACTTGGTGTGAGCCAGCTGATAAAATGACACATACAATTAAACTGGTTTTAAAGAAACAGTTCAAAATATAATCAAAGCCTGTATAAAATCTAACTAACCAGAATGTGTCACTTCTCCGAGTTTAACACCAAACAAAAAAATAAAACGTTTTAGCAAATACTCAAGTAAAACTGATTTAGTTTTCTTACTTAAATAAAAGTCATTTACAAGTTTCCGATATTCATATGATAATCTTTTTCTGTTATTCTTAAAACGTTTATATACTTTTCTAGTATACTAAAAATCACGAGGAAATCTTTGAAAACAACAAACAACAAATACATTACTGCTCTATCCTTGTTCTAGCTAGGAATACTTTGTAGCTACTCGGTTAATCAACATGTGCGTAGGCTCAACATTCAACAAAACTCATCAACAGTTCTATAAAAACGTGTCCAGATTGAGTTGCTACTGTGTGGTTCAACATTCAGCTTCAGGGCCTCATGATTAACCAACAATTTAGGAAGCGATTCTTTGTATGGTGGTTTGTTTCTCAACATTTATAAATATGAAATGTAGCTTCTCTTAATCGTCTGAAGCTGCTTCTTAAATAAATACCATGTGACAACAAAGTTCTTTCATATTTTAGTTAGGTCAACTGTTTTTATTATGTTTGTTTTGTAATTTTATCAGAAGCTTGATATTTTTCTTTGAGCACTAAAACCAATCCCACCCTAACATGGTTTCATTCCAGTCCTCTTTGTCAGCAAATACATCAAAATGTTAAAGTTTTACACTAGATTTCAGTTAATTTTCAAAGATTAAAGACTTGGTATTAACGTGAAATATTGTGCTGGAAACTACTTTTCAGCCTCGTTGAAACATCATTGACATCTTCACATATTATTGTTGCAAATAAAGACTGATTCGTTTCGTTTATTGATGAGATGTTAAGCATAATGGGGCAGCTACTGTTAATAGATCATGTCTTTATACCACATAAAATCTCCTGGACCGCTTCACTTTTGTGCACATAAGTTAATTATAACCTCTTTTTGAACTCTTATCAAATGATAAGTTCTATTATTATTTCTTCTACTTGATCTTCCTGTCGTTGTTATATATCGACCTTTTAAACTGTTGTGCTGTAAGTCAATAAATATTTTTCTTAAGAGGGTTTTTCTAGCATTGGTATGTTATGTGCCAAAATCTTGAAAGATTGTACTTTGGGAATAAATTTGTATAAAAAATTAGATTTGATCAACACAGCTATTAAGGTGTTTTTTAGAGGAGAAGCTTGAAGATGTACATGATTTTTAATCGTTAAAGTTCATGACTTCAGTGCTTTTTAAAAGTACATTTGTGCCATAACACTGACTTAGAAAATGTGGTTACAGATATAGATTTAAATAACTCTCGGTCAGTATATTAACTTTATGAATTAGCAGTTTGGCTAAAATTGAAAATGAGCCTTAAGAAGAAACTGCTCACTTTGCTGATAAATATCAGAGATAAAGTAGACAAGCAGGAATGATTGCACACAGAATTGCTGAAGACTGTGAACCAGCCCTCAATAAATTTGATAAGTAGGACAGATTGAATACAACAATGATGAAAAATTTGGAGCAACCATCGATAAACAAGATAATAGGACAGATTGAATACAGCAGTGATGAAAAATTTGGAGCAACCAATCGATGGTTGCTCCAAATTTTTCATCATTGTTGTATCCAATCAGTCCTACTTATCTTGTTTATCGATGGTTGCTCCAAATTTTTCATCACTGCTGTATTCAATCAGTCCTACTTATCTTGTTTATCGAAAAACAAGATAAGTAGGACTGATTGAATACAGCAGTGATGACAAATTTGGAGCAACCATCGATAAACAAGATAAGTAGGACTGATTGAATACAGCAGTGATGACAAATTTGGAGCAACCATCGATAAACAAGATAAGTAGGACTGATTGAATACAGCAGTGATGAAAAATTTGGAGCAACCATCGATAAACAAGATAAGTAGGACTAATTGAATACAGCAGTGATGAAAAATTTGGAGCAACCATCGATAAACAAAATAAATAGGACTGA
>NW_013680848.1:0-1682 GCF_000517525.1 Limulus polyphemus
TTTAATTACTAAGCATAATAAACATGTTATTTCGCTGAATGTTTTTCTATATATTTATCATAACTGTGCAAGATAAATATTTGGGTGAAATATACCTGATGCTAGTAAACTGATAACAAAATAATGTATTTTTTATTTATATCGCCAAATATTAAACCACCGTCCCAACTAGACGTCCCACAATTGATCGAGACCGATTTCGAAGTAGCTACAAAGTAAGTAGATTTAGAGTTACCTCAGTTTTATACGAGTTTTATTTTCAAATACCTGTTTTACAATGGTACACTGTAAAATACATACTAGACTTTAACATTACTGAATTTGGATGTTATGTAATCCCGACTGTTCGTATGTAGTTTGTTTTGTTTATCATAATATCATAGTCATGTCATGAATGTAGTGTAACGAAGATCCTAGGCCATTTGTAATATGAAAAACAAGTTGAGTCAAAATATGTCATGATGATGACAGACTCTCAATACGAGTTTGGTCGAATTGGTCAACCTCGAAACCATTTTGTACTTCTGCATTTTACAGTGTAACATAACTGTATGATTCCTATATTTTTATTTGCATTATTTTTTTGCACTGCCATCCATACCGCTGTGCTTCAGGGGAGCGTTCGTGTATGATAAACATGTATTATTCGCTATGAAGTATATTGCATTTCTCTCAAAAATGACTTTAAAAACGATATTATTTGTTCAAAAGTATATTTTATATCCAATAGATGTTCTCTGCTGGAGAAAGAACGACTTGCACCAATTAAGAAGCAAGCACTATCTTGTTATAAAGCTAAAATTCGTAAGTAGATATTATTCTGAGAAGTTTAAAACTAAATATATGTTCAAAGAAAATACAATAGAACATGAGAGGAGTTTTGGGAAATAATAGAATATTTATTGAAATGTATTATATTCATTGTTTTATAGAGCATACAATCTCACCCAGCGGTAATACCGTAGCAAATCGTCTTCTCATTGATTTGCCTAAGATTTAAATTTTGACTATGGTTGAATCACAATAAAACATTGTTCATCATGACTTTTTCTTTCTTTTTGTTTGTGATAACCACCATAAAATATACTTTCTGTATTTAAAACTTAAACAATTGATAAGGTCAAAGTTAGAAACAAAAGAGAGTAGTAAATGGATTGTAATATATAAAATTCAACGTGTATTGTTTAAGGATCTTTCTAAATGCTGTCTTCAGTAACTGACCAAGGGTAAAAATGAGCGCGATAAGCCATGTGAGGGAGGCGTTGGAAGTTTCACGAAAAAAAAAGTATCGTGGATAACATTACTTGCCTATTAAAACTAAATCAGGTTTTAATGCTGGCACAAATAAACTTCTAGATGGCGCTGTGTGACTGACTCGTATGTTTTAATATCTCTTATAATGTACACTTGGGTATGTGCGGGATACTCTGACCCTCATGTAGTATTCACCCGAAACAACTACAATCTACCAGGAAGGGGGGGAGGAGTCATTTGCACCTGACCTTACCGGTCTATAAGACCTAAACACCAATCAAGAGAACATCATAATTACGCGCATTCCTGTTTTGAACCTGTGATGTTCGACAGTCTATCGTATTAGAAAGCAGAGCATTCGGTAGGAACGTCATTCCCAAAAGGCTTGGGAGGAATTTTTGTTTCTATTTAATAACGAAGAAACACAA
>NW_013680848.1:2349-5184 GCF_000517525.1 Limulus polyphemus
TATTGGCACCTTTAAATGACGCCCCTTGTTCCAGGCTCGAAGTTCTTCTGATTGGCAACTTTCTTTCACCTTTTCAGAAGCACAATTAAGCAACTAAAACTAGGCGCACACAGTCTGCCACTAAATATGTTAGCTAGAGGGCGTATGAGGTTAAGATCCAGGAAATTATACTTAAATCTAAATAGGTACATTAATATAGATACGATTAAGCAATTAATTAATTGATTTAGAGTGAAGTATTCATTTGAGTAGAAGTGAATGAGAATACAGAGAAATGATACAGTGAGTGATCGCGTATATCCATTGTTTTGCAACTAATCATAAAGAACCCGCAGAACGATAAAAGTGATAGAACACGTTACTGCAATATATATATATTCTATATTTATAGCTACGATTTTGATGATTTACCCGGGCAACAAATATCACAGGTTTTAATTTTATTCTGATCAAAAATTTAAACGTGTTGGTTAGTAAAATTTTCAGTATAAATTTAATTACTAAGCATAATAAACATGTTATTTCACTGAATGTTTTTTTATATATTTATCATAACTGTGGGGTCTGGATCAATTGTGGAACGTCTAGTTGGGACGGTGGTTTAATATTTAGCGATATAAATAAAAAATAAATTATTTTGTTATCAGTTTACTAGCATCAGGTATTTTTCACCCAAATATTTATCTTGCACAGTTATGATAAATATATGTGTATATAAAAAAACATTCAGCGAAATAACATGTTTATTATGCTTAGTAATTAAATTTATACTGAAAATTTTACGATTTCGAAGTAATTACAAAGTAAGTAGATTTAGAGTTACCTCAGTTTTAATCGAGTTTTATTTTCAAATACCTGTTTTACAATGGTACACTGTAAAATACATACTAGTCTTTAACATTACTGAAGTTGGATGTTATATAATCCCGATTGTTCGTATGTAGTTTGTTTTGTTTATCATAATGTCATAGTCATGTCATGAATGTAGTGTAACGAAGATCCTAGGCATTTTGTAATATGAAAAACAAGTTGAGTCAAAACATGTCATGATGATGACAGACTCTCAATAAGAGGTTGGTCGAATTGGTCGACCTCGAAACCATTTTATACTTGTGAATTTTACAGTGTAACATAACTGTATGATTCCTATATTTTTGTTTGCATTATTTTTAGGCACTGCCATCCATACCGCTGTGCTTCAGGGGGGCGTTCGTGTATGTAAAACATGTATCATTCGCTATGAAGTATATTGCATTTCTCTCAAAAATGACTTTAAAGACGATATTATTTGTTCAAAAGTATATTTTATATCCAATAGATGTCCTCTGCTGGAAAAAGAACGACTTGCACCAATTAAGAAGCAAGCACTATCTTGTTATAAAGCTAAAATTCGTAAGTAGATATTATTCTGAGAAGTTTAAAACCAAATATATGTTAAAAAAAAATACAATAGAAAATGAGAGGAGTTTTGGAAAATAATAGAATATTTATTGAAATGTATTATATTCATTGTTTTATAGAGCATACAATCTCACCCAGCGGTAATATCGGAGCAAATCATCTTCTCATTGATTTGCCTAAGATTTAAATTTTGACTATGGTTGAATCACAATAAAACATTGTTCATCATGACTTTTTCTTTTCTTTTTTGTTTGTGATAACAAAAAGTATATTTTATGGCTATATTTAAAACTTAAACAATTGACAACGTCAAACTTAGAAACAAAAGAGAGTAGTAAATGGATTGTAATATATAAAATTCGACGTGCATTGTTTAAGGATCTTTCTAAATGCTGTCTTCAGTAACTGACCAAGGGTAAAAATGAGCGCGATAAACCATGTGAGGGAGGCGTTGGAAGTTTCACGAAAAAAAAGTATCGTGGATAACTTTACTTGGCTATTAAAACTAAATCAGGTTTTAATGCTGGCACAAATAAACTTCTAGATGGCGCTTTGTGACTAACTAGTATGTTTTAAAATCTCATATAATGTACACTTGGGTATGTGCGTGATACTCTGACCCTCATGTAGTATTCACCCGAAACAACTACAATCTACCGGGAGGGGGGGGGGCTGTCATTTGCTCCTGACCTTACCGGTCTATAAGACCTAAACACCAATCAAGAGAACAGCATAATTACGCGCATGCTTGTTTTGAACCTGTGATGTTCGACAGTCTATCGTTTTAGAAAGCAGAGCATTCGGAAGGAACGTCATTCCCCAAAAGGCTTGGAAAGAATTTTTGTTTCTATTTAATAACGAAGAAACACAATGGGTTTTCTATGCTGTGCCTACGTGGGTATCAAAACCCAAATTTTAGCGTTATAAGTCTGCAGATTTGCCACTGAGCTAGTGAAGGTGCTTGTGGAGGGGCAAATAAGGCTGACTTCTCGTTGACCCCCAATTCAGCTGGAGACTATATTTTATGGCTTAATTTGCGTTTATGTGTTAATCTGGCCCGACTAGATATATCCAACAAAAACTGCTATTTGTAATGCTGCATTACAGATAGTATATCCTAGCAGGATACCCGGCGTTGCCCGGCACCGAAGCACTCAGTTTGGTGACCATTTGATTAAGAGGAAGATAACTAAAAAAGCTTCATGGTAATTGTGCCTGAATTATAATTCTTTCAGACAAAATATTTATTTTCTTTGTAAGAGAGATACAAAATTCAAAGAAACTTGACTTTTATCGAAAACAAAGTCAACTGAGTGTTTTATGAAAATATAGTCAATTAAGGGCCTCATGATAAACAATGTTCTTAGTTTTTCCACATGGAGCATTTACATGAAGATTTTTGGGCTTCCAACACGTGAACATCCAACATAGAGT
>NW_013680849.1:0-4516 GCF_000517525.1 Limulus polyphemus
TCTGTTGGAATGTTATTATTGTCAACTTCAACCATCAAATGTTGTAGGTTATTATCTTCATTAAGATCATTTATTTTAAGCAAGCTTAGCCAAACTGCAGTAATAATATCTTAATCACATGCAACCATCAACTGTTTTTTTTCATCAAGACTCAACCATAAAGTACACAAAAAACAGTGGAGCTTTCTAATAATATTTTATCAGTTTTCCAATCATTTTTTTTTTAAATATTAAAAATTTCAAAACTAAACAATAATATACTTCTGGATAAGGAAACCAAACACCCGTTGAAGAATGTAACGCAGACGTTGATTTTTTTCAAATCAAAGGTTGTTGTAAATTAAATCATTCAATATCATACTTTATAATAGATGTTTTAGTGATCAGAATAATATTTTGTTTGTTTTAGCGCAAAGCCACATTGGGCTATCTGGTGATCCCACCGCAAGGAATCGAAAACCCCAGATTCTAGCGCTGTAATTCCGCTGACTAACCTGGGGGACCTCAAAATAATATTTATTTTTTATCAATTATGTAATTGTAATAGACAAAAGACATTTCTAAGTTAGATAGAGTAACTTCTAAGTTAGACCTACTGACCGGATGGATTGCAACTAGCCAGCAGTATACGTCTATTCTTGATAACAGCGTTCCATACCCATAAGTAGCATATTGTGGTTTCAGTCCTGGGTCTTCCGATCCGTCGCCCGGCACGTTAACTACTAGGTTGCCTACACACGGCCACTCACTTAACGCCTAAAACTACTCATTTAGCTAATACTTCACAAGGTAACAGCCATAACCAGTCTTTTAGAGACAATACTTCACAAGGTTACAGCCATAACCAGTCTTTTAGAGACAATAATTCACAAGGTAACAGCCACAATACTTCACAAGGTAACAGCCATAACCAGTCTTTTAGATACAATAGTTCACAAGGTAACAGCCATAAGCAGTCTTTTAGAGACGAACAAGTCTTTTAGAGCCAATACTTCACAAGGTAACAGGACGTATTCTGTCTATCTTCTAAAGCCAGTGACTATATTTTCTGAAATTCAGAACTAGAAGTAGTACGTACATGGGTCAAGTGGTCACAGTACCGGAGTAAATATTATGAGGTTCCGTGCTCTGTCCTTTGATGCCGTGGCTGCGTTATAAGAGTGAGTGTGTAAACCCTTATTCGGTCAGAAAAGATTGACCTCAGAATTACAGATGGCTGACATTGACCTTTCCTCTAGTCTATTATTTCAAAACTAGGGTTAGCATACATATCGTTCAATAAAACAAACAGTGTGGACACAGTAGTTTAATAAATGGTATTTATTCTAATTAAACGATTGATCTTTTGTATTTGCTTAACGAAGCGTCATCTGGTAGTGGCATGTTTCTTGGTTTCTAAAATATACACTCCCCCCAAAAAACAAGAAGTCGAAGTGACAAAGTTAGATAAGAAGTTACTTCTGCAGGTCACTCGAAGGTTCTGGCTGTTACCTTGTGAAGTATTGTCTCTAAAAGACTGGTTATGGCTGTTACCTTGTGAAGTATTGTCTCTAAAAGACTGGTTATGGCTGTTACCTTGTGAAGTATTGTCTCTAAAAGACTGGCTATGGCTGTTACCTTGTGAAGTATTGTCTCTAAAAGACTTGTTCTGGCTGTTACCTTGTGAATTATTGTCTCTAGAAGACTGCTTATGGCTGTTACCTTGTGAAGTATTGTCTCTAAAAGACTGGTTATGGCTGTTACCTTGTGAAGTATTGTCTCTAAAAGACTGCTTATGGATGTTTGTATATACTTAACCTTTTCATAGATGTTTGTGTATACTTAACCTTTTCATAGATGTTTGTATATACTTAATTTTTTTATAGATATTTGTATATACTTTTCCATTGGTCTATAAAGTATTTTCCGAGTACTTTAATAACATTAAAACATCATTGAACATTATAGTTTCTTTGGAAATTGTTTACTTTTTAGCTAGAGTTTCAAAACAAACTGTTTTACAAGTGGCATCAGTTAAGAAGTTGAATTTTAACACACTCGAACAAGAAAGTAATGTGAAGCCTTTATTACAAGCCTGATTCTTCCAGAGTAGAGCGAATCGCGGAACGCGTCTGATTTCTTTATTACTTACTAGCCCGAGATTGTAAAGCAGGTTGCCGTGGGGGGGGGGGGGTATGCATGATTCCGCCAGTTTTACTCTTCTTTCTTCTGGTGCTTCTTTGAAGATCTTTGGATTGAGAAGCAAGGATAAAGAAGATAGTTTAATAGATCCTTTCGGGGTATTTGTGTGAAACACTTTTGTTGGCAGGTTGTTACCGTTGAAGAAGTCCTAGACACAAGTAGAAAAAAAAGCCGAATAATCGAACAACGGAGTGTTACAGATTAGAATGTTAAAACGGGAACTTTCTGGAAAAAAAATTAGCTTTAGGTAAAAGCTGTAATTGACGACTGTCTGACTGTGAATTTTGCAGTAGAAAAGAACGGTAATGCGAAAAGTTGAAACGCACGAGGCGTTTTTTTTCCCCCGCTTATTACTAATCCGACTCCAAATAATTGCTTTCAACAAATATCATTCATGTACATCGTCGAAATAAATCAATATTTTGTTTTTTTAAGAATCTCGTCATCAAAATTCTTCCTCTGTCAATTATCTGGAAGAAATTTAACGAAAATTGACGTCAAAATCTCGTGTTAAGCACAAAGCTACATAATGGGTGTGCTCTGTTAATGGGCTATCTGTGCTCTGCCCACCACGGGCATCGAAAACAGGTTTTTAGCGTTACAAGCTTTGGGACTTAGCGCTGAGCTACTGGGGAGTTTTAGGTTTCAGTGTCACGTTTACTTCTAGTAACGAGGTGGTTAGCTCAACGCTAAGCTTGAGGACTAATAACGCTAAAATTCTGGATTTTATTCCTGCACAGATAGCCTGTTGTGAAGCTTTATGTCTAAAGAAACAAATATAAATTCACTTTATTATCAAGGATTTGCTGTTCGAGTCGTTATTGTGTTCTCTTTACGTTTAGTTCCCTTATAACACGGCTCGCTAGCTGCGATATCTTGAGATGTAAAACATGGCTCGGTAGCTGCGATATCTTGAGATCTAAAAAATGGTTCGCTAGCTGCGATATCTACAACACGGCTCGCTAGCTCCGATATCTTGAGATTTACAACATGGCTCGCTAGTTCCGATATCTTGAGATGTAAAACATGGCTCGGTAGCTGCGATATCTTGAGATCTAAAAAATGGCTCGCTAGCTGCGATATCTTGAGATTTACAAGATAGCTCGCTATCTCCGATATCTTGAGATCTAAAACATGGCTCGCTAGCTCCGATATCTTGAGATGTACAACAGGGCCAACCGCGGCATCTCACAAAACGAATTACATTGCGAAGTGCATAGTGTGTGCACTAGACATGTTTGTATATACTTAACCTTTTCATAGATGTTTGTATGTACTTAACCTTTTCACGGATGTTTGTATATACTTAACCTTTTCATAGATGTTCGTATGTACTTAACCTTTTCATGGATGTTTGTATATACTTAACCTTTTAACAGATGTTTGTATGTACTTAACCTTTTCATGGATGCTTTTATATACTTAACCTTTTCATAGATGTTTGTATGTACTTAACCTTTTAAAGGATGTTTGTATGTACTTAACCTTTTCATAGAAGTAGTTAGAACTAAGGTTCTGGTGACACAGTTGTTACATTAGTAGTTACTAATAACTGTTATTACTGTGATTTATGTGAAGTATGAGTTAAAAGTACGATTAATCTGTATTTCTGTCGCTATCCCTAATTTGGAAATACTGATGAGAGAGAAATCAGCCGGTCAATAGTACCATACCACTCATAATACACACAAAGGAATCCACTGTCACTTTTATAACGCACCCACAACTTACAGTGTGGGGAATATTTTGTGGTATCGTGCGAATTGGAACATGGTTCGCTAGCTGCGATATCTACAACATGGTTCGCTAGCTGCGATATTTACAGCACGGCTCGCTAGCTGCGATATATGTATTAGTAACTACTAATGTAACAACTGTGTCCCCAGAACCTTAGTTCTAACTACTTATGTATTAGTAACTACTAATGTAACAACTGTGTCCCCAGAACCTTAGTTCTAACTACTTATGTAACAACTAATGTCACAACTGTGTCCCTAGAACCTTCGGTCTTATTACTTATGTATTACTAACTACTAATGTAACAACTGTGTCCCCAGAACCTTAGTTCTAACTATTTATGTATTAGTAACAACTAATGTCACAACTGTGTCCCTAGAACCATGTATTAATAACTACTAACCCAGAACTGTGTCCCTAGAACCATGTATTAGTAACTACTAACCCACAACTGTGTCCCCAGAACCTTAGTTCTAACTATTTATGTATTAGTAACTACTAATGTCACAACTGTGTCCCTAGAACCATGTATTAGTAACTACTAACCCAGAACTGTGTCCCTAGAACCTTCGGTCTTATTACTTATGTATTACTAACG
>NW_013680850.1:0-4514 GCF_000517525.1 Limulus polyphemus
TTGTGTGTTATCTTCTTTGGCATTATGGACCGTTACAGATAGGCCTGTATTACAGTCTTGTGTGTCATTTTCTATTACATTATGGACTGTTACAGAAAGACCTGCATTACATTCTTGTGTGTCATCTTCTCTGGCATTATGGACTGTTACAGAAAGGCCTGCATTACATTCTTGTGTGTTATCTTCTTTGGCATTATGGACCGTTACAGATAGGCCTGTATTACAGTCTTGTGTGTCATCTTCTATTACATTATGGACTGTTACAGAAAGGCCTGTATTACAGTCTTGTGTGTTACACATAAAATATACTGTATGTGTTTCTCTCACAAACACAACATTGGACTGAGGAGGACACATGAAAATGTTGAAACTCGTATCTATATAAAATTGGCATTGTTCTACTATTGTGAGCCCCCAGTGGCTCAGCAGTATGTCAGTGGACATACAGTGCTAAAAACCGGGTTTGGATATTCATAGTTGGCCACTGTGCTTAGTTACAAACAAACCATATTTTAAGGTGTCCACAATTTTTGTAATGTACCTTTTATTAGAAAACAATTAACACACATGCTGCTGTACATTTGAATCTTATTGTTGTCTAGTTTTACATGATAAATTATTTGTTACTTTAAATACAACATGTATTCTTACATACATCTTCTTTGCTTGTTTTTTCACCCGTAAGGTAAATGGTATTGATTTAGAAAACACTAACCATGACGACGCAGTCAACATTCTGAGATCAGCAGGAGACGATGTTTGTCTTGTAGTTCGTCATCATAGAACAGCTAGTCCATTTTTATCCAGAAGTTGTGAGTGTTCTAAGTTTATTTATTAGACTATCTCTATTCAGAAGCTACTGAAAATGGTTAACTAAGAGTACATAGCTACAATTACAACAGTAAATTTAATAGTATTTTAGTAAAAAGTGTTATCATTTGCATCTGTAAAAGCTGAGAAATTGGAAATTTTCATGAACCCCATGAAATATTAATTTGTATATATCTGTTAAAGTACAAGAAATAATACGGAAAAAACTTTTCTCACATAAAGATGAGATTTATTTAACTCATTACTCGTTTCTCGCTACACACAAAAAAAAAAGAATTTTTGATATCATTTTAGTAAAAAAACTCTTTCTTTTCTAGCTTTTGGGTGAATCCCTTTCGTTAGAAATATCATTCTAAATTTAAAAGGTACAATATCAGAGCGGGCATCGGTCACTGTGGAGTCCGAGGTAAGTTACAAAGTGCAGGTTCCCTCGGAGTATTCGGCAATGAAACAAATGTGATGAAAATTCAATAACAGCTCAATGTTGCACGTTTGATAATCAGCCATATTGTGTTTGAGCTTTACAGCTTCATATCTAAGAATCTTCCCAAAAAATATATGTATACAGGTCTGTATTAACAGGGACCTAAAAGGCTGCCCCCCCACCAGTGGCACAGCGGTATGTCTGCGGACTTACACTGATAGAAACCGGGTTTTTATACCCGTTGTGGGCAGAGTACAGATAGCCCTTTGTGCTTAATAACAAACAACAACAACCTAAAGAGCTCTCTTGAACAAAATCACGAAAAAATATATTTTTTGGAGAAACGTTCCTTTTTTTTTTCGTTTTATGTTACACATTTTTTGTTTTCCGTTTGATGTAATAATTCAAGGTCATTGGATTACAAATTAAAAAATTTAAATCCCAAATTAAACACTTTTAATAATGTCATGTATTCTTGTGGTAATTTGGTATACTCTTACATAAATAAGCAAATAAAACTAAAAACTGAATATTTTATAAAGATAAAAAAATTTTAAGGTTTTTGCTTTTAACATCCAGTTTGTGAGTCCATGAGACTGTGAAACTGAGTGAGAGACAGAGGGACTGTTTCTGTATTCATATTGTAACTTAAACAGATATTCTCAAATAAAGGGCTTGAGCTGTTAACCTCATAAACACACTTTATTGGCCAAGGAACTTGCCTCTAGTATTTGACCATGAAAATGTAGAGTTTAAGGGTTTTTCAGGACTATGTTCATCTTGTACAAAACAGTAGAAGTGTTCGTGTTCAGGTAGGTACCACACTTAGCCACCTTGCAGCAGAAACTAAGCTTCATTCAATCTTTTTCCACTATCTTTATCAACAGAACTTGTGAAAAAACCATGGAGAAAACGCTATATAGAGCTGAATAACCAGATCTTGTATTGCACAGTATGTGGAGCCGGCCACTACTGTGTTTTATGGGAGATTAGGGGTAAGGATATGGAGTTTACTCTCTCATAGCCGAGAATTTAGTGCAAATTTGGTCACACTGGTGGGCAAATCAGATTCCAGATATCACAAGGAGCTTAAATCTATTCGGAATTAAAAAAAAAGTACCGGAAAGCCTTGTTTCATAATCAACACACGAAACATGTCTTCCTGACTTGCAGACTGGGTGTTAATGAAAAAAACTAAGAAATATTTTGATCACTCAGATGTATCTACATAAAAATAAATCTTCAGTATACCTAAGGTTTTCAACTTTATTTCTGTTACCAGAAATAAGAAAGCTAAAAGCCTAAAATTCTGGTAAATATATTTTAAAAAAAGTAAGTCCTGTTTATCAGTAAAAATGAGTAATGAAGTACAAATAGCTAGGACTAAATTTAAAATGTGATTTAACCCTGTGACTGGGGTCCATAAGGAGTCTAATGGAGTTTTTTAAACACAAATATGCACCAGACTGTTTGTGGGACTTTGTTCGGTTATGGGATCTGTAATAACATAAGAGTCACACAAAAAATACCTTGAATGTTGCAATTAATTATACTAATTTTTGCTATTTTTTTACATAAAAAAATATGTTATTTCATATAACTGTAGTACCAATTTTTTGTTGATTTTCAAATTAGGCCTAAGAGTTAATGACATTTTAGGGAGAGAAAGCAGACTTAAGGTCCCCTGAGAGGTTAATTTCTTTTGGGCAGAGTCCAGAATAATGTTTTGGTTACTTTTGTGTAACTTATGCAAGCATTTGAAAGTGATTAAAATATGAACTACAGACTAGTTTACATTGTTCATTAGAATACCAAAGTGAACTTTTGACGTACGAGTTTCAGTTTTGTATTCTTGCAAGCAGTAGATTACTTAAGTAGATATTTTCAGCTTGAACAATATGTTATTTACAAGTAAGTCTTCCCTTCAGTACAGAGACGAAGAGAACGAACTGCAGCAGGGGAAACCCCCACGTATAAAGTGGGCAATGGACATCGAGCTTGGAAGGTAAGTGTTAACTACATCTTTATTGGATTGTTTTGTGTTCTCCTAAGGTATTTAGTGAAAAAATATGATCTGTTGAAGGGAAAAATTTTTCATTAGTGGTTGTCTTTGTTCTACTTGTTGATTAGTTCATAAAATAAAGCATATTCAGTAGACTTTTATTCACAAAGTAAAAAAGATACTTCATTGTAAAACAGTCCTGTACATTTATTTTTGGTTTTAAGTTTGCTGTAGCATACTTCAATCATTGATCTGACAACACGTAGTGATTTAAGCTTATTGGATAATAAAGTTATTAATCCCACGATAAGTGAAGTGCTTCGATTTCAAGCAGCACAACTATATCAGTGATAAGTAATATTAAAAGAAGATTTTATGTGTTCCTAGCTGTGAGAAACAGCTGTGTATGTATAAATAAAATGTTGTAACATTTAGTTTACTAGAGGGACATATCTGTCAAGTATTTTAGTGACTTTTGTCAACAATATTTATTAGTTTGTTTCTTTATAAAAGTTTTTATTACTCTGGGGAAGGATTAAAGTAATTCAGTATTTTGAGAGGTTATTTCCCTCCCAAAAAAAACCCCACCAAAAATGACCATAGTAGCATGTTTCTAGATTGTGTTTGCTGCATAACATTGATGCAGAATATTTCTATGAGAGCTTATGCTCGTCAGTTTACTTTAAACTGTGATAAGCTTCTTTCCACTTTCGTTACTTGATATTTTTCTAATGAAAATTTAAAATGAACAAACTAATTGTTTAATAATATGGTAGTTGGTAATGTAATTTTTGTCGCTTTCCGTACGTCCTAAAATTGTAGATAATTAACATGTAGAATAAATATGATTTTATATTGAAGTATTTACAGTAAGATTGTAGTGATTGTATATCAATTGTTTTGTATGCTAATAGCCAGTTTAAACAGCATAAAGTCAGAAGAGTATCGAGAACCTTCAACACAACATGGTCACGGGTATTACACACCAAACAACAGCAAAAACTGTTTACTACATCACTTGTGAATGTGTAGTCCAATGTATTGGAGAAACAAAAACACGCACACACAAAAATTAGTGCAATATACTGGAGAAACATAATGTCAGAGAAGATGGCACACAAGACTGTAATACAGGCCTTTCTGTAATAGTCCATAGTGTAATAAAAGATCCTCTTCAGTCCAATGTTGTGTTTGTGAGAGAAACACATACAGTATATTTTATGTGTCCTCTTCAGTCCAATGTTGTGTTTGTGAGAG
>NW_013680851.1:0-1456 GCF_000517525.1 Limulus polyphemus
TTGTTTTTAGTTACATTAGATTATGTAGTACCAGTGTTTTTGGTTACGTTAGATTACGTATTACCATTGTTTTTAGTTACATTAGATTATGTAGTACCAGTGTTTTTGGTTACGTTAGATTACGTATTACCATTGTTTTTAGTTACATTAGATTATGTATTAACAGTGTTTTTAGTTACATTAGATTATGTATTACCAGTGTTTTTAGTTACATTAGATTATGTATTAACAGTGTTTTTAGTTACATTAGATTATGTATTACCAGTGTTTTTAGTTACATTATATTATGTATTACCAGTGTTTTTATTTACGTTAAATTACGTATTACCATTGTTTTTAGTTACATTAGATTATGTATTACCAGTGTTTTTAGTTACATTAGATTATGTATTACCAGAGTTTTTAGTTATTGGTTTTTGGTTATATTAGATTATGTATTACCATTGTTTTTAGTTACATTAGATTATGTATTACCAGTGTTTTTGGTTACGTTAGGTTACGTATTATCAGTGTTTTGGGTTACATTAGATTATGTATTACCAGTGTTTTTAACATAATCTAATGTAACTAAAAACATTGGTAGTACATAATCTAATGTAACCAAAAACATTGGTAATACATAATCTAATGTAACTAAAAACACTGGTAATATAATAATCTAACGTAACCAAAAACACTGGTAATACATAATCTAATATAACTAAAAACAATGGTAATACGTAATTTAACGTAAATAAAAACACTGGTAATACATAATCTAATGTAACCCAAAACACTGGTAATACGTAATCTAACGTAACTAAAAACACTGGTAACACATAATCTAATGTAACTAAAAACAATGGTAATACGTAATTTAACGTAAATAAAAACACTGGTAATACATAATCGAATGTAACCCAAAACACTGGTAATACGTAATCTAACGTAACCAAAAACACTGGTAATACATAATCTAATGTAACTAAAAACAATGATAATACGTAATTTAACGTAAATAAAAACACTGGTAATACATAATCTAATGTAACATTACCAATGTTTTTGGTTACATTAGATTATGTACTACCAATGTTTTTAGTTACATTAGATTATGTATTACCAGAGTTTTTAGTTACATTAGATTATGTATTACCATTGTTTTTTGTAGTACATTAGATTATTATATTACCATTGTTTTTTGTTACATTAGATTATGTATTACCAATGTTTTTAGTTACATTAGATTATGTATTACCAGTGTTTTTATTTACGTTAAATTACGTATTACCATTGTTTTTAGTTACATTAGATTATGTATTACCAGTGTTTTTGGTTACGTTAGATTACGTATTACCAGTGTTTTGGGTTACATTAGATTATTATATTACCAGTGTTTTAGTTACATTAGATTATGTATTACCAGTGTTTTTAGATACATTAGATTATGTATTACCAGTGTTTTTTGTTACTTTAG
>NW_013680851.1:1466-4524 GCF_000517525.1 Limulus polyphemus
CCAATGTTTTTGGTTACATTAGATTATGTACTACCAATGTTTTTAGTTACATTAGATTATGTATTACCAGAGTTTTTAGTTACATTACATTATGTATTACCATTGTTTTTTGTTACATTAGATTATTATATTACCAGTGTTTTTAGTTACGTTAAATTATTATATTACCAGTGTGTTTAGTTACATTAGATTACGTATTACCAGTGTTTTAGTTACATTAGATTATGTATTACCAGAGTTTTTAGTTACATTAGATTATGTATTACCATTGTTTTTAGTTACATTAGATTATGTATTACCAGTGTTTTTAGTTACGTTAAATTACGTATTACCATTGTTTTTTGTTACGTTAGATTACGTATTACCAGTGTTTTAGTTACATTAGATTATGTATTACCAGTGTTTTTAGATACATTAGATTATGTATTACCAGTGTTTTTGGTTACATTAGATTATGTATTACCAGTGTTTTTAGTTACATTAGATTATGTATTACCAGTGTTTTTAGTTACATTAGATTATGTATTACCAGTGTTTTTGGTTACGTTAGATTACGTATTTCCAGTGTTTTTAGTTATATTGGATTATGTATTACCAGTGTTTTTATTTACGTTAAATTACGTATTACCATTGTTTTTAGTTACATTAGATTACGTAGTACCATTGTTTTTAGTTACATTAGATTATGTATTAGCAGTGTTTTTTGTTACATTAGATTATTATATTACCAGTGTTTTTAGTTACGTTAAATTATTATATTACCAGTGTTTTTAGTTACGTTAAATTATGTATTATCAGTGCATCTCGTAACGTTTGATTGTCAGTGTTTCGGTTCACCTTTACCATATACTCTACTATCGTTGTCAGTAATGTTAATTTTTTTTATTTTTAAAATACATGCAAATAAATGAACCATCATAAAGGTTGGTCTTTATGGTATAACACATAATAAAATGAAACGACATGAAGATTGATCCTTATAACATACCTGTAGAGAAAAGAATCAACACGAATGTTCGTCCTTGTAATGTACATGTAAAGATGTGAAACATGAATGTTATCCACATGTGGGAGTGTGAATGTTTTCCTCATGTGGAAGTGTGAATGTTTTACACATGTGAGAGTGTGAATGTTTTCTACATGTGAGAGTGTGAATGTTTTACACATGTGAGAGTGTGAATGTTTTCCACATGTGAGAGTGTAATAGTAATTATGTTGATGCTCTTAGGGTGTTTTGTAATTTGAGACATTGTATTATACAATTAAAGAATATATTTCTAAGTATAACTTTTAGTTTAGAATAATATTACTTTAACTTGGATTACTGTAAGTGAGAATAAATGGGGAACAAAAACTCACATAAATTATCATGGGTCCAGCTCGTTGTGAGCGTTACCAGTGACGGACAAATTTTATATTTATATAATAGACGCGGGCATGGGCATTTCGAGATAAAGTAAACGCGTATAATTATATACTGGACGCGAATAAGAGTGTTAGTAGTTAAGAGTAACGCGTATAATTCTATATCGGACGCGGGTATAAGTGTTGCTCGAGTAATTGACGCCCTAAGATTGAATGATGACCGTAGCTTTTTAAGCTATTATTTTTATATTTAGTATACATTTCAATTGATATAGTTTCAAAAGAATGGCAAATGTAAACGCCAAAAAAGGGCGATTGTCTCTGACACAAGAGCCGCTTTAAAATTAATGTCGTTTAATTTCAGCATCAGTAAATATTGAAGTTATGGATCGGTGTAGTGAAAGCTAAGAAACAGCTGGATATGTCAGAAGATCAATCAATCGTCTTTCTTTACTTTGAAAAAACGAAAACATGAACTTGTTCAAGAGAAGAAAAAAGTGTTGAAATAAAGAACGTAGATTCCGAAGTTCGTAATCTCATGGGAAAATTTGACTTTTCTTGTAACATCACTGTTTTAAGACTTACCATTATTCCGAAGTTCGTAATCTCATGGGAAAATTTGACTTTTCTTGTAACATCACTGTTTTAAGACTTACCATTATTCCGAAGTTCGTAATCTCATGGGAAAACTTGACTTTTCTTGTAACATCACTGTTTTAAGACTTATCATTATTCCGAAGTTCGTAATCTCATGGGAAAACTTGACTTTTCTTGTAACATCACTGTTTTAAGACTAACCATTAATGTAGCAACGACAGTATGGATGATTTCTTACTTTACATCTCGTTTGTCTACAGTATGTTGAATCCTTAACTTCATGCTTAACATGGCTATTAAAACATGATTTTCTACGTTGTCTTTCATTTCAAGTTTAACATTATAGTCAAACATTATTCCCTAATCTATTCTTAATTTCGGTTTCAACATGGTAATTACAACATGATCTGTATTGTAAGTATTCTGTAAATTACAACTTGTTTTTAACTCATGCTCAACATGAGAATTAAAACATGATCTGTATTGTAAGGATTCTGTAAATTACAATTTGTTTTTAACTCATGCTCAACATGAGAATTAAAACATGATCTGTATTGTAAGTATTCTGTAAATTACAATTTGTTTTTAACTCATGCTCAACATGAGAATTAAAACATGGTCTGTATTGTAAGGAATCTGTAAATTACAATTTGTTTTTAACTCATGCATAAACATGGGAATTAAAACATGATCTGTATTGTAAGGATTCTGTAAATTACAATTTGTTTTTAACTCATGCTCAACATGAGAATTAAAACATGATCTGTATTGTAAGGATTCTGTAAATTACAATTTGTTTTTAACTCATGCATAAACATGAGAATTAAAATATGGTTTGTATTGTAAGTATTCTGTAAATTACAATTTGTTTTTAACTCATGCTCAACATGAGAATTAAAACATGGTCTGTATTGTAAGTATTCTGTAAGTTATAATTTGTTTTTAACTCATGCTCAACATGGGAATTAAAACATGGTTTGTATTGTAAGTATTCTGTAAATTACAATTTGATTTTAACTCATGCTCAACATGAGAATTAAAACATGGTCTGTATTGTAAGTATTCTGTAAGTTATAATTTGTTTTTAACTCATGCT
>NW_013680852.1:0-1519 GCF_000517525.1 Limulus polyphemus
ATATATATATATATATGTGATGTTTTTAGTTGTCCTTTACTCACCATATGGTGGAGTGTATATATATATATATATGTGATGTTTTTAGTTGTCCTTTACTCACCATATTGTGGAGTGTATATATATACGGGGTTTTTAGTTGTCCTTTACTCACCATATGGTGGAGTGTATATATATATATATATATATATATGGTGTTTTTGGTTGTCCTTTACTCACCATATGATGGAGTGTATATATATATGGTGTTTTTAGTTGTCCTTTACTCACCATATGTGGAGTGTATATATATATATATATATATGGTGTTTTTGGTTGTCCTTTGCTCACCATATGGTGGAGTATATATATGTATATGGTGTTTTTGGTTGTCCTTTAGTCGCCATATGATGGAGTGTATATATATATATATATATGGTGTTATTAGTTGTCCTTTACTCACCATATGGTGTTTTTAGTTGGCCTTTACTCACCTTTACTCACCATAGCTATCCATTTAAATACTAATGTTTTCATCTAAAATGTAAATATAGGTTCATTGTGATAAGTAAAAGAGCACCCACATATCTGGAAAGTTAGACATTAAAAGAAAAGAAAACAGGCTTTCGATAAATGTGTGCTTGTATTCAGTCCCAACCTGTTGTACCAGCCACACCCACAGTCACATCATCTGTAAACCTTTCTGTCAGGATGAAATCTGGATACTGTACTACCCTGTTCCTTCTGAATGTTTTGTGTGAACGTACAATCAATTAGTTAGTAGAAATATAACAACACAAACATACAGATATATTATACCTTGCCTTATTCCTATTATTATAAACTATGTGTCATCTTTCATGTTAATGATGCAAACAGAGGAAACACGCGTCTGTATTCTAGGATATACAGAGGAATATTTCACCTATACAACAATAAGAGTATGTATTTCACGTCGAGCCTTGAAGTACTCTATCGCTCATAAATTTCTACTGAAGTGAAAATACATAAAAACCCTTTTACTCCCTGGTAAATTAACCCTGCTGAGTTCTGTTTACACTACTAACCCTCGATCGTTGTCCGAGTGTTTGCTATATAAGCAAACAGTGGATTTCTCTGTACCTAACCTACTTATTGAAGAGCAAATAAATATTACAAGAGCTACACTTTACAAAACTAAGAAAAAACAACTGAGATGAAGATCTGAAAACGATCCATGTCTTACGTGGAAAAAAACGGAAAATACAACAATCCTCAGTTGTGTATTAATTCTTGTTTATGAAAAACCGGAAAAGACAACAATCCTCAGTTGTGTGTTAATTCTTGTTTATGAAAAACCGGAAAAGACAACAATCCTCAGTTGTGTGTTAATTCTTGTTTATGAAAAACCGGAAAAGACAACAATCCTCAGTTGTGTGTTAATTCTTGTTTATATAAAACCGGAAAATACAACAATCCTCAGTTGGGTGTTAATTCTTGTTTATGAAAAACCGGAAAAGACAACAATCCTCAGTTGTGTGTTAATTCTTGTTTATATAAA
>NW_013680852.1:2244-5236 GCF_000517525.1 Limulus polyphemus
CCGTATTAACATCGTTTGTTTTGTACTATATATAGAGTCAGGCACATTGGTTTGTTGACCGTATTAACATCGTTTGTTTTGTACTATATATTGGGTCAGGCACGTTGGTTTGACGACTGTAGTAGCATCGTTTGTTTTGTACTATATATTGGGTCAGGCACGTTGGTTTGACGACTGTAGTAACATCGTTTGCTTTGTACTATATATAGTGTCAGGCACATTGGTTTGTTGACTGAAGTAACATTGTTGTTAGTTTGTTTTGTACTATATATAGTGTCAGACACATTGGTTTGACGACTGTAGTAACATCGTTGTTCCTTTGTTTTGTACTATATATATAGTCAGGCACGTTGGTTTGACGACTGTAGTAACATCGTTGTTCGTTTGTTTTGTACTATATATAGGGTCAGGTACGTTGGTTTGTTGACTGTAGTAACATCGTTGTTCGTTTGTTTTATACCATATATAGAGTCAGGCACATTGGTTTGTTGACTGTAGTAACATCGTTGTTCTTATTAAACGATTAAATAACTCTAATGTGTGTACTGTTTGTTTGTGGAATTTCGAGCAAAGCTACTCAAGGACTATATGTGCTAACCATCCTTAATTTTGAAGTGATAAACTACAGGAAAAGCAGATAACACAGACCACCCACCAATACTGTTTTATCAAAGAATAGTGGGATTGGACGTGACATTATAACGGACTGAAAGGACGAGCTTGCTCGGTGACGCTAATGTTTGGTAAAATATTGAACATAAATCATTACACAATCATAATGTGGAATCTACAAGTACAGTCACAATTATATTACAAGTCAGAAGCCCCCCCCCCCCGAAATATACAACTACAGTCACAATTATATTTCAATGGGCTATCAGTACACTGGCTATCACGGGCACCGAAACCCGATTTTTTGCGTTATATGTCTTATGACTTACAGCTGAGCTACTAATGGGAGGCAACATTAATTAAAAATAAACTTTTTTGGTTAATAAATTTATGATTATAGCGTAATACAAGTTTATCTAACCAATGTTAAAGTATTTAAGATAAATTGAGGTTTTCTATATAAATAACGTTAATATGTCTGTGTATCTGTTCCCTATACGTTTCCACATATCTTGATCAATCAGCACCGAACTTGACACAGTAATACAGAATGACATGAGGAAGGTCATGGGGGGTTGAGCCCCCTCTAGTTTCATACAGAAAAACTACCAATGTTGTATATCCCTCAGCATTAGAGGGATATCTAACCACTGTTGTTAGAATCCTTCAAAACAGTATGTCTTTCTTTTCAGGATTGGTATCTTTATGTATTTTTTATTGCACTTTTAATGTTTATTAGATTAATAAGAAAAAATAGAAACACAATTTCCTCTCCTTTGTTACAAAGGAGTATTTATTTGATACGTCCAACGGACGGGTAATCCAACAAGTATAATAATATTTGTCATGTCTCACGATACATTATTATTAGGCCTATTTTATCTTTAAACACTATATTGTTTTTCTAGTCCCTTGCGGGCTTTAAAAAATTTAAAGAGAGCATAATAATGTATTCCAACCACACAATATTTGCCATATTCAGCGCCGACGACGAGTTTCGTTCAGTCCAGAATTAATCAGTCCGGCTGGGAAATAACGAAAGCAGTTGTGGTTGGAACGTTTGTTATGTAAGCCATTTGATACAACAACAATTGTTATGATGTGAACACCTTTTACAAGTTGTGGCTTAAGACATTCATGGTTGTAACATAGAATCAATTTTTCAACTATAAAGTACTAACGAAAAACATCTATAAATACAATTTAAACAAATATTATACCAAAAACTGACACTAGGGGCTCTAGCTAATATAAGGAGCTTTCGTAATTTTAACTTTACATATTCAAATACTGAAGGAGAGATATAATATTCAAAATGTTATTCTTGATACAAATTTGTTAAATGTAGTGCTCCAAGTTTATTTGAAATTATGTTTCTTTCTTCCAAATAAATCAAAAGCGCACATTTTTCAAAATGGCGCTTGATAAACGGTTTGAAACTTCACGGTGCCTGAACGACGGTTAAAATTTTGGAAGTTCTACAAAGATGAACAAGGTGATTCTTTTAATGAAACAAGCGACGATTTTGTTATATCTGAAGTTGTTTGTTTGACTGTTTTTGTCCATCATAGACGAAGGACCAGATAGTGTTGAAGAGACTTGTTTTTTTTAAAAGTACATGTACACTTTTAGTTTCTGATTACAACCAAATAAAAGTTTAAGTCCATTAAAGAAACGTTGTATCCAGTAAATTTCATCTTTATACTACCCATAAACGACTCTAGCCTTTTAAAGTGCCAATAATACGTTGTTTTACGTTCAGGTCCCGGATAAATGTGTTAATTGTTCTATATTCTAACTTTATCGATCATCTCCATCACTCGTAGCGCTAGTAAGATTCCGTTATAATGTTAACCATATTTATATTCTCATCTATAACTGAACGAAGTGAACGAACAACGATGTTACTACAGTCGTCAAACCAGTGTGCCTGACTCTATACATAGTACAAAACAAACCGGTGGTTCTGTAACTTTAGCCACTATTACAGGCTAGGAGTATTAATCAACTGTTAAATAACTGGCTTAACAAGTCTGTTACTGGTTGTCCCAGCCAGAAGTCACGCAAAACAGTTGATTAATACTCCTAGCCTGTAATAGTGGCTAAAGTTACAGAACCACCGAGACGGATTTTAACGTTTAACGTTATCAAATATACCCACTATGTATTTTGTTACGTCGTCTTCAGATAATACCCCAGATCCTGGGAGGGGACGTAAGGGGGTCAAACAAATGCCGCCTTGAGAATGGAGACAACTTAACAATGACAACGAAAACTCAGTAACTAAATCCTAGATTAAAACAAGCCTAGTATTTTCCGGTTTTATATAAACAAGAATTAACACACAACTGAGGATTGTTGTCTTTTCCGGTTTTTCATA
>NW_013680853.1:0-2405 GCF_000517525.1 Limulus polyphemus
GTGGATTCATTCTACATTCACTGTTAATACAAGTTAAAACATCAGTAACACTTCCAATACAGATCTATAGTCTAAAGATGATTCTGTACTTTAGATTCAGTGGGTTCATTCTATGTTCATTGTTAATACAAGTTAAAACATCAGTAACACTTCCAATACAGATCTATAGTCTAAAGATGATTCTGTACTTTAGATTCAGTGGGTTTATTCTACGTTCACTGTTAATATAAGTTAAAACATCAGTAACACTTCCAATACAGATCTATAGTCTAAAGATGATTCTATACTTTACATTCAGTGGGTTTATTCTACATTCACTGTTAATACAAGTTAAAACATCAGTAACACTTCCAATACAGATCTACAGATATGGTTCAAAGAGAAATAAAATAGATACGAATTTATAACAGAAATGTGACTGTATTTTACAAAATACTAGTCCACTAGAACAAAGCTAAGACAGGTTATTTTGTAAAGGCCAGTTTTATGCTACTGGATAAGGTAACATGATGTGCACATGCAACTTGTGTGACACTGTTGTTAGTCAGACACGGCTGAAAGGTCGATAACAACAATAAATAGAAGTTGATGTATAATGTTACGAAATTTAAGCGATTTAGAATAAACGTTTATGTTTTCGTGTTGTAATTTGTAAAATGTAATTTAGATTTATTTCCTAATTTTTAATGGTGGTTACAAGGTTGGTCAATTTGACCAGATCCATATAGATCTAAATAAAGAAAATAACGGATAAGATGTAAAGCTTTTTGAAAAAAAAAATATTTGATAGTTATTAGGAAGTTTTAGAAATTTGATAATTTTCTGATGCATAAAAGTATTTTTAATCTTAAAATCAAAATTACTTTGCACGTTGGACAGTCAACATTTGAAAAGAAAAAATGAACGAGCAAATCTTTAATTAAAGAATATAATATTTTGAGTAAAGTCTTGTAATGTTTACTGATAATCTGTAAACATTTTGGAATGGATGGCTTATATATAAATAAGGTAGAGACTGGCTTTAAACTATAAGATGTAGAGGTATAGTGTAGGAACAAGGTAAAAAGGTAGGTTTACTGTTGTTATTGAAATACTATAATAAATAACACGAATTAGTGTTAGATCACTGGTGATATTTTTATATAATGGGAACAACTGAAAGCTGGATAAATGTGGACAATTCTGATGAGAGAAATTTAATATACAAGGTTCCAAATATTAAAATAGCAAATGTTGAAGAGATAATACATTAAAGGTAAGCAGAATGTTAGGATGGGAATAGGGATTTTTAGAGATGATACCAAAAGGTTAATATCTGATGATTCTTGGCTGGCTGGCTTATTAAATTAATACCTTTTAAGTTTTTACTAATGACCATTTAGGCGCTGTTCCTCACTCTGTACAACTGATAGATGGAAACAAGACAGTAACAGACGATCACGTTAATTCTGAGTTTGCTAAGTTTAAAGAATGATACAGTACCTAGGCCAGATAATATTTACCCAAGGGTTTTGAAAGAGGTTAAGGATTTGATATGTGAGCCACTTGCTATTATTTTTTGTAAGTCCTTGAAGAGTGGGCAGGTGCCACAAGATTGGAAGTTGGCTAATGTAACTCCTATTTTCAAGGGAGGTGATTAGAATTGTTCCACTAATTATAGGTCTGTTAGATGTAGAAAATACTTTTTAAAAGTTGGATAAAAGATGCTTTGTAAAGTTTAAAGTTTTGATTGAATAGTCAGCATGGTTTCATTATGAGATAATAAACTTTTAACATTCTCTGAAGAAGTTAATGTTTATATAGATGAAAGTATGCAGGGCTCGAAATTAGCAGAGGTCCAGGAGCCAATGCTCCCCCAAAATGCTGCCGGGCTCATAAAAAGTGTCTGCTAGATAGCCCACGTGTCCCTTAAAATAAATACAGCCATTAAAAGTTAGACTCTACATAAATTGATCTTAGCATTTCTTAACCAACTAGAACTTGACAAACCATGAATGGACCTTCCCAAGTTTACGAACACTCGTCAGTCAATCCACAAACGTCGTCACTATGAATGCTCGTGTATTCAAAGTAAACAAAGTATTCATTAATAAGAATGTCACCACTTTGTTCAATGTTCAAACTTTTTGTATCAGTGTAATGGAATTGATGTATAAAATTTAAAATATAGAGAGATTATTTGAACTTTTATAAAGATGACTGATGTTTTCAATCAGAATGTTACTTTAACATTATATATATGACACTAAGCCTGCATCAAGACTCACAGATTTGAAGGATGTACAAACAAGTTATTTTTTATTCAACACTTTCCAAAAACAGGCAAGTAAAATTGTAAGTTGTTTGGAGAATCAACCTTTCTGTATATACATTGTTTGTACAAGTTAAGACAAACACTTCTGAAT
>NW_013680853.1:3293-5395 GCF_000517525.1 Limulus polyphemus
ATATGAAAGTCTAACAGGTTTCATCAATATAACACATCAATCACTAGTCAATAACCTAGTCTAGAAACTGGAAACTTAAATTTAAACTTTAGGGTAACAATTATTACTTAATCTTAATGAAAATATAAAATATTAACAGTGTTTACCTTTTCCATAGAGAATAGCTGTCAACAGTTTAACTGTAGCACTGTTAGTGATAACACAACTTCGTTTTTTTACGTTGGTTAATTACAATAAAGTCTTTCTCTTTTCTGACTAGACCTAAAGAGTAAAAGAAAGTACTGAATAAATAAATACATTCCATTATACCTCTATACATATATCACTCAAATGTAAACCAATCAATTCTTTTTTCAAAGTTCTGACTATTCAAATTAATATTAACTTCTGATCATAGCAAGTTATCTATTTAATGCAAAACAAAATTAAATTACTAATGAATATAGATAATTGAGTATATTTTTCTTACATTCATATTTATAAAGATTAAATAGAACGAATTATTTCATCAGCTGGGTAACCCTGTTGTTAGTGTTAACAACTTAATCCTTAGGCCTTAAACTTACGAGGTTTGCCCATCGTAGCATTAGATGTAAGCTAGGCCTAAGACGATATAACATACAAGTACAAAATAATTTTAAATATAAGTCAAACAATAAAATCAGATATTTTACACATTCTAAACAATACTATTAATGGAAGTAATATAATAGAAATAATACAGTAATGACAAAATATTCTTCATGAACATCTAGTAAACTACAATAATATTAATACCCAACCATTATAGTTTATACTCTTCGTGAAGCTTCCATCAGCGGAAGTATGCTGGACGGCAGAGAATAACAAGAGGCTTGACAAAAGTACTCAATTTATTGTTTTTATATATATTTATTTATTGCTATAAAAGTAACTAAATTGTAAAAATTAGAAATTTATGTTAAGTAATAAATTAGAAATTAAATACACAAATTAAAATTCTGAGCGGCGTCTTCACGTGAGATGCTCGTGGATTACGTAATTTGAGTTGCGCAGTTTACGCGCAATTTGTTTTTTGTAGGAAGGATTAGTACCGAAACATGGTTCACAGAGAAATAAAATAAAATAGATGTGAAAAGGATAGAAGATTGAACATTTTAGGATAAATAATTGTAATTGTCTCTTAAAACCTGTAGTCATTCTACAAAGAACAAGAGTGATAACTTAGATTTACTTCATATTTTTTGTGGTGTTTACAAAGTAGGTCAAAAGGACTGATTCCATAAACGTTAAAGGGTAAAGAAAATAACAGACAAAATATGTTTTAAAGAAAAACTTGGGTATTAATTTATAAGGTTATACAAATTAAATTTGAAAACCGTAAGATAATAAATGTAGTTTTTAATCTTAAGATGAAAAGCACCTAGTCAGAATCAAACTGGCCCAGTACTCAATGTACATCTTCGCCCAGTAAAATCCTGAAGTATCATGTTCTACCAGAATGATCCAGTACTTAATGTACATCTTCATACAGTAAAAACATGAAAGGATCATGTTACACCAGAATGATCCAGTACTTAATGTACATCTTCACACAGCAAAAACCTGAAAGGATCATGTTACACCAGAATGATCCAGTACTTAATGTACATCTTCACACAGTATAAGCCTGAAAGGATCATGTTACTTGAAAGTATCATGTTCTACCAGAATGATCCAGTACTTAATGTACATCTTCATACAGTAAAATCCTGAAAGGATCATGTTACACCAGAATGATCCAGTACTTAATGTACATCTTCATACAGTAAAATCCTGAAAGGATCATGTTACACCAGAATGATCTAGTACTTAATGTACATCTTCATACAGTTAAAACCTGAAAGGATCATGTTACACCAGAATGATCCAGTACTTAATGTACATCTTCACACAGTATAAGCCTGAAAGGATCATGTTCCACCAGAATGATCCAGTACTTAAAATACATCTTCACACAGCAAAAACCTGAAAGGATCATGTTACACCAGAATGATCCAGTACTTAATGTACATCTTCACACAGTATAAGCCTGAAAGGATCATGTTACACCAGAATGATCCAGTACTTAAAATACATCTTCA
>NW_013680854.1:0-4506 GCF_000517525.1 Limulus polyphemus
TTGCTTGATGTATCGTGTAATTGGTATTATTTTAACGTTAACAGAACAGACTTTGAGGTGTTTGCTTGATATACTGTGTAATTGGTATTATTTTAACGTTAACAGAACAGACTTTGAGGTGTTTACTTGATGTTTCGTGTAATTGGTATTATTTTAACGTTAACAGAACAGACTTTGAGGTGTTTACTTGATATACTGTGTAATTGGTATTATTTTAACGTTAACAGAACAGACTTTGAGGTGTTTACTTGATGTATCGCGTAATTGGTATTATTTTAACGTTAACAGAACAGACTTTGAGGTGTTTACTTGATATACTGTGTAATTGGTGTTATTTTAACGTTAACAGAACAGACTTTGAGGTGTTTATTTGATGTATTGTGTAACTGGTGTTATTTTAACGTTAACAGAACAGACTTTGAGGTGTTTACTTTATATACTATGTAATTGGTGTTATTTTAACGTTAACAGAACAGACTTTGAGGTGTTTACTTGATGTTTCGTGTAATTGGTATTATTTTAACGTTAACAGAACAGACTTTGAGGTGTTTACTTCATCTATTGTTTGTGTACCTGATAGTACAAAGCACGTTACGGAACCCTGTTTCTACTTCTGTAATGTCCTATATATGAAGCCGTCCTTTTGGACAAAACCTTGTACAAGGATATCAAACAAAACGAGTTGATCCGTATGAAATGTGAGTTATTTTAATATGTTCATGTACATACATCTGTCTGTGTTTATATGTGTTTATCGTGTACTTGATCTGCTTCAAACAGGCTCAGATTATGTTACTGATCAGCGGCCTTGTCTCGGTCGGTGCTATTAGCATGACGGAATGTTTTAAAGTCTAACACGGCGACGGCGTGTGTGTGTTTCCTTTTCTTCGTGCCTAACAAGGTCGTATGAAGAATGTGGCCAGTTGAGATCAGACTAGACAGCTTGTCACTCATTACCGGCTACTTAACGTTGCCAGAGGAACAAGTACAATTCGGCATTTCTTAACCAATGGTAACAACGTAATATTTCACTTGTTAGCTGTTATGATAGACAGAGCTTTCCGATACATACCTTTATCACGTGCTCAAGTTGCTACTAGAACTGATAAACAGAAAATAAGACCCGTATGTTTATTGGTATAGCTTTTTTTCTCACGCTAAACGAAGTCTTTTGTTCCCAGGAGATCCCTTTCTTCGTACAACGAGACAACGCCCCGTTCACACGGCTCCCGACTCTCTGTACAGGTAGAACGTGTTTACAAGCAGGGTTAGGCCTAGACGATATGGTGTAGGTAAGTTCCAAGAGGAAATAAGACGGAGAATATCGACTGAAAAAAAAAAAAGTCAGAATTAAAAAAAAAAACGTTTCACCTGGTCTTTGCCAGTAAGAGTGTTTTCACCACTTTATTTTAATATGCTACACATTCACTGGCATCTTTATTATTAAAAGTGGTAAACGTTTCGGATGGGCTAGGGTTTCTTTTGTTGTGTTTTTAATACATTTATGATACAATAAGAACATGTGCATCTGGGAAGTTTACTGATGAAATTGAACTGAAAAGTTATTCAGCTATTATTATTAACAATAAACAATAGTGTCTCAAGATAGGAGTTTACTGATGAAGTGAAGGTCTGAACTGAAACGTTATTCAGCTATTATTAACAATAAACAATAGTGTCTCAAGATAGGAGTTTACTGATGAAGTGAAGGTCTGAACTGAAACGTTATTCAGCTATTATTAACAATAAACAATAGTGTCTCAAGATAGGAGTTTACTGATGAAGTGAAGGTCTGAACTGAAACGTTATTCAACTATATACCAACACCAATACCAAATATAAACTAGAATAGTTGTGAGTTCCACACCAAAACCAGATATAAACTAAAAGTGTTTCTTTATCTACATCAAGACGTACAAAGAAACAACATGGGAAAGTGTGGGCTAGAGAAAAGTATGTACTGGAGGAAGTGTGGGCTAGAGAAAAGTGGGTACTAGAGGACGTATGGGCTAGAGAAAAGTGTGTGCTAGAGGAAGTGTGGGCTAGAGAAAAGTGTGTACTAGAGGAAGTGTCGGCTAGAGAAAAGTGTGTACCAGAGGAAGTGTGGGCTAGAGAAAAGTATGTACTAGAGGAAGTATGGGCTAGAGAAAAGTGTGTACCAGAGGAAGTATGTACTAGAGGAAGTGTCGGCTAGAGTAAAGTGTGTACTAGAGGAAGTGTGGGCTAAAGAAAAGTATGTACTAGAGGAAGTGTGGGCTAGAGAAAAGTGTGTACTAGAGGAAGTGTGGGCTAGAGAAAAGTGTGTACTAGAGGAAGTATGGGCTAGAGAAAAGTATGTACTAGAGGAAGTGTCGGCTAGAGAAAAGTGTGTATTAGAGATAAGCATTCTTATAGGTCCGTTTTTCCTTCACCCGGAAGAGTCTCACGGTAAAGTTCCTTCTCAGCTGAGCATGACGTCCTTGATGAATACGTTATTCTCAGTATACTAACACAGTTTGCAGATATGTATCTCTTTGGGAGGAAAACTATCTTGGCTTGGCTGCACAAAGTGGCAGTCAATAGAGAAATGCAATATGTGAAGGTGGCCTCTGATTGTCTCTAGTGTAGTTTCCTGAATCTGTGTCATACACGTACAGTGGGATGTTTCCTTTAATGTAGACAGATGATTTAATCCACAGATAAAACAGTTTGAAAGTAAGATATTAATGAAGATACACTCAATAAAACTTAGGTTTGAATATGCTTCTATTTAAATGATGCAGTGAGTCGTGCGGATTAATTACTCTGTTTAGTTGTGCTTGAGTTTTGGGATTGATTACTCTGTTTAGTTGTGTCTGAGTCATGCGGATTGATTACTCTGTTTAGTTGTGCTTGAGTTTGGGGATTAATTACTCTGTTTAGTTGTGTCTGAGTCATGCGGATTGATTACTCTGTTTAGTTGTGCTTGAGTTTGGGGATTAATTACTCTGTTTAGTTGTGTATGAGTCGTGCGGATTAATTACTCTGTTTAGTTGTGTCTGAGTCATGCGGATTAATTACTCTGTTTAGTTGTGTCTGAGTCATGCGGATTGATTACTCTGTTTAATTGTGCTTGAGTTTGGGGATTAATTACTCTGTTTAGTTGTGTCTGAGTCGTGCGGATTAATTACTCTGTTTAGTTGTGCTTGAGTTTGGGGATTAATTACTCTGTTTAGTTGTGTCTGAGTCATGCGGATTAATTACTCTGTTTAGTTGTGTCTGAGTCATGCGGATTAATTACTCTGTTTAGTTGTGTCTGAGTCATGCAGATTAATTACTTTGCTTAGTTGTGCTTGATCCTTTGAAATTCTGCAGTTTCGATAAACCCTGTGAGTTACTACTACAACTTCACATCAATACAAAGAAATCACTATCCTATACGATCTTTAACAAATATGCGTAATCACATTTTTGTTAAGATAATCTAATGGGGTAGACTCTATGGAGCCATGTCTAGTACTTGGTTATTTGATTCATGGCGAACCCTTGACAACAGAACAGTGCAATGCTGCCATCGAAAGTCTTTTGACTGGGGTAAATGTCACAGCTTGTTTTACAAGGAAAATTATCCTTTTGTTAAGTAACAATGAAATGCAAAGCGTGAGTCATACAGGTAACAGATATGCAAAGAAGACTATATAGATATTGAATTTCCTCTGCAAAGCTAGGTCAGCACTATATACATATGCAAGGCTACCAGGCTAAGTCAGCACTATATACATATGCAAGGCTACAAGGTTAAGTCAGGACTATATACATATGGAAGGCTACAAGGCTTAAGTCAGGACTATATACATATGGAAGGCTACAAGATTAAGTCAGGACTATATACATATGGAAGGCTACAAGGCTAGGTCAGCACTCTATACATATGCAAGGCTACAAGGTTAAGTCAGGACTATATACATATGGAAGGCTACAAGGCTAGGTCAGCACTATATACATATGCAAGGCTACAAGGTTAAGTCAGGGCTATATACATATGGAAGGCTACAAGGCTAGGTCAGGACTATAAACATATGCAAGGCTACGAGGTTAAGTCAGGACTATATACATATGGAAGGCTACAAGGCTAGGTCAGGACTATAAACATATGCAAGGCTACAAGGTTAAGTCAGGACTATATACATATGCAAGGCTACAAGGTTAAATCAGGGCTATATACATATACAAGGCTACAAGGCTAAGTCAGCACTATATACATATGGAAGGATACAAGGTTAAGTCAGGGCTATATACATATGCAAGGGTACAAGGTTAAGTCAGGGCTATATACATATGCAAGGCTACAAGGTTAAGTCAGGACTATATACATATGCAAGGCTACAAGGTTAAGTCAGGGCTATATACATATGCAAGGCTACAAGGTTAAGTCAGTGCTATATACATATGCAAGGCTACAAGGTTAAGTCAGGGCTATATACATATGCAAGGCTACTAGGCTAAGTCAGGACTATATACATATGCAAGGCTACAAGGTTAAGTCAG
>NW_013680855.1:0-1533 GCF_000517525.1 Limulus polyphemus
ATACGATGCTAGATTTTTGGAGACCTGATGTCTTGGTATGGAATAGCATAAATATTCAATTAATCATATAGTCGCTTCAGGTAATGGACAGTTGAACTTATATGTCATGAAAGCAAATTGTGTAAACACGACTTGTGTCGTGTTCCTAGAAAAAAAAGACTTATTGACTATCCTATGTCAAGGGCATTTGTCAACCAAATTTGTATTCATGAACACACACCTGTTACAAGACGCCTCACTTTGCATACCATTGCTGGAATATACCAGTTGTGGGTGTCTTTATGGATGGTCCCAGGTATCCAAAGTTGATCCCTATTAACTTGTTTTCCAATGCTGTTAAGAATGTGTTGTATTACTGTCATAGATTTTCTAAATTGCTGATCTGGATACGTCTCAGTGTATGAATAACGTACGTCGGAATGTACCTGGATTATCCATTTTTCTTTTCTATAATTATAGCTTTGATATCATTTTCTCATCTTGCCTACCTCTGTAATATACTGCGGTTGTCCATGATTACAAAATGCCTAAGCTGCTGTGGATTTCATTAAAAGATACACCTATCTAAAAATGTATTTGCGTGATATTTTAATTGAAGTGTTTTAAGCATTTGTATTAAAAATAAAAATTCAGTTTTCCAAAGTATCTAAAATGATATGTTAGGAAAACTGGAATATTTTACCTAAATTATCACATAGAGTTAATATGCCATTAAAGACGTTTCTGGAACGGATTAATGAATGTTAAATACGTAATTTCTCATAATTTGCATAGATAATGTTTCTTTATTATTTTAACAGGAATTTAACAATCGAAAATATGGAGAACAACTCAGCGAGTGAAAAAGGATCGACACTTCGAAAGAAGCAATACTTCTGTTTTCTGTGCACATATGAAACGGACAGAATAAATAACATGAAACGACACTGTCTATCTATGCACGAGCACAGTTCGAATATTCTAGAATGTTGTGGAGAACACTTTTTAAATAAAGCTGCTTTGCTTTCCCACACAAAAACCTTACATAAAGAAGGTTATATTTGTAACCTGTGTACAGAAGCTTTTGCTGAAGAGCTCTACTGAGACATCATACGAGTTCTGAACTTTGTATTTACACTACCAGTCACAAAAGCAACTAGGAGAGACATCAGTTTCTTATCCACGGGATTCCAGAGAAGAAACATCGAAAAAGGAATTCGGTGTCCAAACAATCGGGAGCATCTTCATCATCGTCTCTGGGTTTGTCTTCTAGAGAAGAGGAAAGCAATCGTGAGAAATTTATCAAAGTATCCAATAATCAATCCATTGTATATACACCCAAATTAGCAGAATCTACTTTTGAGGAACCAACATTTACAACGACAGAAGATGTTAACACAGTTGAAACTAAAGGAACAGACAGGTTTTCTCCAACAAAGGAAAACATCCGATTATGCTGCTTTCCTTATAAATGTTTTGAATGCAACAGCGTTTTTAAAGAACAGTCAGACTACATATTTCACTTTGACCAGATGCACACGTCACGAGACGCTC